>NW_011152249.1:0-739 GCF_000146605.3 Meleagris gallopavo | reverse complement strand
CTCTAGCAGCTCCCAGTCTCTTGGGGAAATACTTTTTTTTAAACAGGGAGGAATCTTACTATTAAATGACAATTCAGAGACAGATCTCTGCCTCCCACCTCACCATTCAGTTGTACCATTTGATCTTCTGGACGAATCCTTGCATCAGCCTGCCCAAGGCATATGGTTTTTAAAGGAGTGCAGACCCTCACCCAGGCAAGCCGCATCACTTTGTGCCATGACTTTCTTCACAGCCGGGTGCTCTTCACATCCCGCAGCTGTGGCAGCAGGATCGCTCGGAAGGTTCCTCTACTACCACTGCTGCTGACAGCAGTGCATCGCAGTGGTCCAGGTGAACGCTGCCCACGTCTGCCCGCGTTACGTGGGATGAACATCTCCCAGCCGATGGGAGACAGCGGAATCACCTTCATTTGCTTTGCATGTGTGTGTGCGCGCGCAAGTTCTGCTTTACCGACTAAACCTCCTGTCTCACACCACGAGTTTTCCCGTGCTTACCTTCTGATTATCTCGCAGCGCTGGACTCCGCCGCTCCCCATGGTTAAAACTCAGCAGCTCCGCATCCCGCCGCTCTTTAACGCGGCCACCGACGGACGCCGCGCTGCACCTCCCAGCCGGCAGAGTCCCGCGCTCCTAACGGAGGGCTGCGCGGCCTCCCGCCGCCAGGGGGTGCAATAGCGACGTGCTCCCGCCAAGACGGCGGGCTGCTCCCGCACGGTGGGCTGCGCGGCCTCCCGCCGCC
>NW_011152248.1:0-762 GCF_000146605.3 Meleagris gallopavo | reverse complement strand
TTTAATGTCTTTGCTTTTTATAAATGTCTCTGCGGTGAGCAGACAGGACTGAGGGCTGTGAGCTCAATGCAAGGTGTCACTGAAGAAGTTTCCAGTCACCCTTTGTGTTGGCTACAGGTAAACACATTTGTGCACAGTGTCTCACGCATTGTCTGATGGCCGTGCTCACATGCACCCCATTTTCCACTGCCATTTTGATGCTGAAAAACCACCCGAATGGAGGAATGCTTTCAATGCAGGCCCTGCTGCAGGCTATGTGCTACCAATGTCCTTGTTCGCAATGCACAAAAATTGAGGCTTTGGGGTTTTTTTTGTTTTTTTTTTTGTCAATTGGATAGAGCTGTTCCTGACCGGAGCTCTGGTCTGCTGCTGGACCTTGGGGTTGGATGGGAACCCCCACGATGAGTTGTTCAGTTTTGGAATGAGTGGTGGAGAAATGCTCAAATCGAAGCCCTCTTTCTGCACAGACAGGAAACCAATGGGCAGAGAGCTCGAAAGGAAAATGAATTGTTTGTTCTGACCCGAGAGAGCCCCACCAATGGGCAGTGCTGGAGGGGCCTCAGTCCAGGGCTGGAAGCAACAAAACGTTTCATCTCTCTCAGAAAAACCCAGGGCCATCTGCTGCAGAAAGAGAAAACGCAACCCAAAAACTCTCCTCACAGGCGCTTCTGCCTCGAGATGAGTGTGTTTGCTCTTTGATGGTCAAGCAGATATTGTTCTCAGGTTGATTTTTCTTTTTCTTTTTTTTTTTTCTTTTTCTTT
>NW_011152247.1:0-519 GCF_000146605.3 Meleagris gallopavo | reverse complement strand
GGGGGGGTTTATTTTATTTTTTTACCTCCTCTCGTCCGAGGGGGTCTGTTGTTTGTAGCTTGTAGACAAAACATTCCAATAATCCGGTTTCAAAGAGAAGAGCACCCACCTTATTTAAACCATAAAGCAATTAAAGCCAGACGTCTAGCCAGATCTAGGGTCCTGTTTTGTTCGCCCCTATTCAGCTCCGCATAGCAGGGAGACAAACAGAGCTGTAAAAGCGGCATTTTTTTGGCTGCGGAAATGTACCTATGGACAGCTGGAGGGTCCCGTCGGGTTTTGTGACCCATCACAAAAGGGCAAATCCCGACCCGGCACGCACCAACCGCGCACGCACGCGGAGAACCGCACAGACGCGCATCTGCGCCAAACATCCGCGCCGAGATCCGCATCGGCCATCAGCGCATCCTTCCCTCCCCCCCTGCAGAAAGCAGAGCGCTCCTTCTCCACACACCCCCCCTCGCCCCCCCCCAACGATTCCCACTCCCCACAATGGCCGCGCATTCGCCTCTACCCCCC
>NW_011152246.1:0-544 GCF_000146605.3 Meleagris gallopavo | reverse complement strand
CGGCCACTCACCGTAATGACCTCCATGGACTCTCGTAGACCCTCACAGCGCCCCCTAGCGGCTACTCCTCGTAATGACCTCCAACACACCCATAGAGACCCCATAGTCCCCCCCAACCTCCCCATAGCCTCACCGTGATGATCTCCAACACCTCGCTCTTGCTGACCTCCCCATTGCGATCCACATCGAACAAGGAGAAAGCCCACTCGAGTTTCAGGTGGGTTTTCCCGGACGAGGTGAGGTGCAGAGCTATGATGTACTCCCTAAAATCCAACGTGCCGTCGTCGTTGGTGTCGAAGCTCCTGAAGACGTGGCGGGCGTAGCCTTGGGGATCCGAATTCGGGAAGAAATTGCTGTAAATCCGTTCGAATTCATCACGGCGGATGCGGCCATCAGGGCATTGGCGTTGGAATCCTTCGTACCAACGGCTCAGCTCCTCCTCCGTGTAACGCGTGGAGGCACGGAGTTCTTGGAGGACCTCGCGGGATAGAGCGCCGCTGCGGCTGTTCCCCATGGTGGGAGTGTGGGGGATTATGGGGGGAGT
>NW_011152245.1:0-470 GCF_000146605.3 Meleagris gallopavo | reverse complement strand
TACAACCCCATAACCCCCATTGATGACCCCATAACCCCCCCTACAATCCCATAACCCCCACTGATGTCCCCATAACTCCCATTGATGACCCCATAACCCTCATTGATGACCCTATAACCCTTCCTGTGACCCCATAACCCCCTCTGATGACCCCACGACCCCCCTGATCACCCCATAACTCCTCCTACGACCTCATAACCCCCATTGATGACCCCATGACCCCCCCTACGACCCCATAACCCCCATTGATGACCCCATGCCCCTCCCTACAACCCCATAACCACCCCTTATGACCCCATGACCACTCTGATGACCCCATAAACCCCATTGATGACCCAATAACCCCCCCTACAACCCCATAACCCCATTGATGACCCCATAATCCCTCCTACAACCCCATAATCCCTTCTGTGACCCCATAACCCCCCCATGACCCCATAACCCCCACTGATGACCCCATAACCCCCCCT
>NW_011152244.1:0-684 GCF_000146605.3 Meleagris gallopavo | reverse complement strand
TGCCCCATCGCCGAGTGCTCCCAGAGACTCTCCCCTCCCTGCCCTCTCTCCCCCTCCTCCCCCAGCACTGTGCTGACTCAGGGGTACAGCCGCCCCGGCCCTGCTCACAGGATGCACTGCTGCCCGCACACTCCCAGCGCAGACTGCCGCGGCCCCACACAGCGAAGCTCCTCCGGAGATGTCCAGAGCCATTCAGGAGCATTGCCTGCCCTTCGGGACCGAGGGAGGGTGCGAGGGCTAGATGCGAGTTTGCAGAAGTTGACTCAGTTTCAGAGTTTATTTGATTTTGAAGAGTTCTGGATCTTCCCAGGGCTAGTATCTGCATTTCTGAAGCCCCAGGGGAAGCCTTGGTTCTGCTGACCTTTCTCTTCTCAAAACAAGTAGATGAGGACAGAGGATGCTCCGTGTCCAGACCCAGGGGCGGCTGCAGCTGTGTGCCTGGTAGTCGCCGCAGTCAGCAGGTAGCTGAGCAGTGTGTCTACATTTCACATGTTTCCCATTGTTCTCCTCGTGGGCGTTAATACGAGAAGTTTTCTTGCTAGTGCTGGGAACATTTTCTTCTATCCGAAAGGGAAATTCCCACAAGTAGCATGAACATAGGGGTCAACGCTCTGGGCCGAGAGATTTAGCTGAAACCTGTGCTCTTAAAATCATGCAAATGGGGGTCTCACGGGTCCCAGATCG
>NW_011152243.1:0-586 GCF_000146605.3 Meleagris gallopavo | reverse complement strand
TTAGGCCACGCCCATACCACGACCACGCCCCCGCTCCACTCCCCCATCCCAATTCAATGCCCAAACCCGTGTCCTTAAGCCCCGCCCCGCCACTAAGCCACGCCCATAGTTAAGCCACGCCCCCAAAATGCAACCCACGCCCCCATCGATAGGCCACGCCCACAACAAAAGGCCACGCCTGTCCATTCTGCCATCCCAATCCAATGGCCAAACCCGTGTAACTAAGCCCCGCCTCCAGCCTGAGCCCCGCCCCCTTCATCACCACGCCCTTATTTGGCCACGCCCCACCTAGAAACCACGCCCACGCACAAAAAAGCCACGCCCCCTCTCCACTCTCCCATCCCCACCCATTGGCCAGAGCTGCACCCATAAGCCCTGCCCCTTTCCACTGGCCACGCCCCATCGTTAAAGTCACGCCCTCTTGTTGTAAAGCCCCGCCCCCTTCATTAGGCCACGCCCCTCACCGGGCTCCAGCCGCCCCTCCAGGAGCCCAAAGACGCTGCTGAGGGTCCCGGGCGCCGTCCCCGTCCCAACACTGAGCCGCAGCCTCCGGACCCCCCCCGGATGACAGGACCCCCCCGGGGCT
>NW_011152242.1:0-772 GCF_000146605.3 Meleagris gallopavo | reverse complement strand
AACCCGCGCCGTCGAGAAGTGTCAGCTCCGGCGCGCTGGTGCCGCGTTTGTTAGCGGCTGCGCAGGGGGGAGTGGAACATCCCTCGCACAGAGGGCCGTGAGCCCCAGCAAGGCACGGGGCATCTGCATCACGGGGCAGCTATGCTCCTTGTCACGTCGAAATGGTCCTTTTCGTCCAAAATCTGATGATAGTTTCATGCATTACCACGTGCTAATAAGGTGCATTCTCACAGGCTTGCTCTTGACTTTTTACCTCTGCAATTGCTCCAGAGGGGCAATTCTCTGACGCCATCCCCGTGATGGCTTAGTCCAGCAGCTCTGACTCAGGTTTGTGGCTGGGACACATCCACACATCCCTGGTCAAGAGCACTCTGACAAAAGCCAATATCCAGACACAAACAAAAGAAACTTTGTAGCACTACAGTTGGATGTCACTCATTGTCAAAAGCAATATGACCTACACAGGCTCAAGCGGCGAGCCCAGGTAAATCTCATGAGGTTCAACAAATCCAAGTAGAGGACTTGCACCTGGATCATGGCAACCCCCATGACGAATACAAGCTGGGGGACAAAATTATGGAGAACAGCCCTGCTGAAAAGGGCTTGAGGGGTACTGATGGGTGGCAAGCTGTATGTGAGCCAGCAATGTTCTCTCGCAGCCCAGAAAGCCAACTTTATCCTGGGCTGCATCAAAAGAAGCATGGACAGCAGGTCAAGGGAGGTGATCCTGACCCTCTGCTCTGCACTGGTGAGGCCTCACCTGGAGTACTGT
>NW_011152241.1:0-523 GCF_000146605.3 Meleagris gallopavo | reverse complement strand
TCTAGAGGTCCCTTCCAACCCCTACAATTCTGTGATTCTGTGATCTAGGCCTGGAACCTAGATGCTTAACCAAACTAGATTTGCAGTCATGATGTTAAACAGTAATAGGAACTGGAGTACCAAGCATTAACTCTACTGTCCTATCATACACAACGCTGTTCCTTTCTGCACTAGTGTTGTTTCTCCATACTTCCCAACTGTAGGCATAAAATTTATCTGCATGTAAGATAAGTGGTCTTCGGAAAACAGACACAAAATACTAAGCATTGAATGTCTGTGAGACTCCCATGCCTGCCTGTGAAAGTCAACTATTGAATGGCATTTAGAAAAGAACATAAATCAGTTGAGATGGAGACTTATTTTTGAGAAATACACTCATGAACATTTACTGTAATTTTTGCCAACAAGGAAAGTGTGAAGCCTTAGCTTGGCTGATGTTCTCGAGGTTTCGCTTAAGAGCTGCTGCAGTCTCCTTTCCTTTACATAATGAACACATGCAGTAGGAAAAGTGAAACCAAGATTA
>NW_011152240.1:0-664 GCF_000146605.3 Meleagris gallopavo | reverse complement strand
GGGCACAGATCTAGAGATAACTCCGTGACAACTCTATTGGCTTGGCTGCTGGGGACAGGAGCCGGCACGTGGCTCTGGTACATGGCTGCTCGTGCAGCGTCTTCAGGGCTGGTTCCGGGAGTGGCGTCGTGCCTGAGATGGCCGCCGCTGCCTGGAACGGCGGCTGTGGCTTCCTCCCGACTGTCTTTGGGAATTGGAAGGCCGACGATCCCGTGGGGAACGGCTTCGGTCTTGGGTCTGCCCTTGCTGCAGAAGACTGGAACGTCTTCTGCGTTCTTGCAGCTGGGAATCCCTGGAGGACCTCGACGCCACCTGTCCGGCAGAGCTCTGGGTGCTGCTTCCAGCACCTTGGGCCGGACTAATTCTGCTGCCACGGCGTTCTCGGGGCTGGCTCGAGGGATTTGATGCCGAACCTTGTAGGGAGGACTGGCTTTGTCTCTGGCTTGGACATCTTTTGTTTGCAGCCCCCGGGGAATTGTTGGATGCCCTCTTCCTGGCAGAGGTGTGCATGCTCCTGCCAGCACCTGAGGCTGGAGAGCGTCTGCTGCCATGAGGTCTTCTGAGCTGGCTCGGGGAATTTGAGGCACGACCCTTGAGCGGAGAGCGGCTTCTTGTTCGGCCTGTGCCCTGCTGCCTGGATTGCCTTCTGCGTTCAGGCGCTGGG
>NW_011152239.1:0-515 GCF_000146605.3 Meleagris gallopavo | reverse complement strand
AGGGGGGAATTAATTATTTCCACATACCTAGACAAGCCATAGGATGTTTGGTAGGTATGTAGATAGGTCAAGCATCAGAAGGATTATATAAAAGCACAAGTAGGGAACTTAAGAAAGGACAACTTTTAAGTACTCTTTTAAAATATATATGTGTGTAAATATATATGGAGAAGGAAAAAAAGATAATCATAAAGTACTTGAAGTTAGATCTTTAGCTCTCATTTCACTTGTTTGTTTTTCTAAATTATGATTAAGACTTGAGCAATAAAAACAAGACCAAAAACCTCAAAGCTCAAATTCATTTACTGTTCCATGTTGTCAGTTATGTGTTTGAACATGTTAGATCCTGATTTCAGGTTTTCAGTAGCTATTGAGGCCCCTGGTAGGGCCTCATCTGGAGTACTGTGTCCAGTTCTGGGCTCCCTAGAACAAAAAAGGGATCTCTTGGAAAGAGTCCAGCGGAGGGCCGCAAAGATGGTGAAGGGCCTGGAGCATCTCCCCTATGAAGAAAGGCT
>NW_011152238.1:0-638 GCF_000146605.3 Meleagris gallopavo | reverse complement strand
TATGGGGGCTATGGGGTGCTATGGCCAGGGGGGTCCATCACCCAGATCCCCATCCTCACCATGCCTAACGACGGTGGGCGGCCTGCAGGGGGCGCTGTGGGGCGCTATGGGCGACTATGGGGTGGTATGGGATGGTATGGGGCGCTATGGGGTGCTATGGGGAGCTCTATGGGGGGCTATGGCTAGAGAGGTTCAATTACCCAGATCCCCATCCTCACTGTGCACAACGACGGTGTGTGGCCTGCAGGGGGCGCTGTGGGGGACTATGGGATGGTATGGGATGATATGGGGCGCTATGGGGTGCTATGGGGAGCTCTATGGGGGGCTATGGAGCGCTATGGCCAGGGGGGTACAATTACCCAGCTCCCCATCCTCACTGTGCCCAACGACGGTGTTCGGCTGTAGGGGGCGCTGTGGGGTGCTGTGGGGTGTGTTACAGGATGTGATATGGGGTCCTATGGGGTGTTATGGGGCGCTAGGGGGCGCTGTGTGCGCTGTGTGTCTGTAGCACAGCTGCAGGCCGCCGAGTTGCTCCGTGTTTCCGTCCAGGCGCTGCCTTTGGCTCCTGCCAACACTTTGTTCCTCTCCCCTGTTTCCCCTCCTTTCCTTTCCTTTCCTTTCCTTTCCTTTCCTTTCCT
>NW_011152237.1:40746-41222 GCF_000146605.3 Meleagris gallopavo | reverse complement strand
AACTCATCCCCCTCCCGCCCCCCAATAGGTGCTGAGCAGGAGGGACAGACGGACCCGCAGGACGGACAGCCGCTGTCTGCACGACGTGCGCACGTTGCAGGAGCTGTATCGGCCCGGTTTGGGAGGAATCTGCGGGAAATTGGGCAAATCTGGGGGGATTTCCTATAAAATGGGGCGAACTGGTGAGAAATCCCTCAAATTTGGGGGGAATTTCCTGGGAAAACGAGCAAAACCAGAGCGTTTTCAGGAGGAACCTGGGGGGGGGGGGTCTCCCATTAAACCCCCCACAAACCGAAGAGTGGGCCGAGCCCTTCCGCCTCGTTAACGCTAATTAAGGCAGCCTTTAATTACTGAGCGCTGCATTCCTTAACGACCGAAGCCTCGACGACCACGAGGAGGAGGAGGAGGAGGAGCAGCTCTTGGATTCCTATTCCACCCCATCCAAAGTGCGGCCCCAAAACAGTTTCTCCCTTTCC
>NW_011152237.1:39329-39575 GCF_000146605.3 Meleagris gallopavo | reverse complement strand
GGGGGTTGTTTGGGGCCATTATTTGGGGTCGCCATTTGGGGGCCATCATCAATTTGGGGTCAGCGTTTGGGGCCACTATTTGGGAAATTGGGGGTCATCGTTTGGGGCCGTTATTTGGTGCTGCCATTTGGGATCAGTTGTTTGGGGGCCGTCGTTATTTGGGATCACCATTTGGGGCCATTATTTGGAACCACTATTTGGAATGTTTGGGGCCGTGGTTGTTTGGGGCCGTGGTTGTTTGGGGCC
>NW_011152237.1:38797-39309 GCF_000146605.3 Meleagris gallopavo | reverse complement strand
TGGGGTGATTTGGGGGCCATCATCAATTTGGGATCATCATTTGGGGCCACTATTTGGAAGGTTTGGGGCCACCATCGTTGTTTGGGGTTAATTGGAGCCACTATTTGGAAGGTTTGGGGTGATTTGGGGCCATCATCAATTTGGGATCATCATTTGGGGCCACGATATGGAATGTTTGGGGTGATTTGGGGGCCATCATCAATTTGGGATCATCATTTGGGGCCGCCATCGTTGCTTGGGGTGATTTGGGGGCCACCATTTGGAAGGTTTGGGGTTAATTGGAGCCACTATTTGGAAGGTTTGGGGTGATTTGGGGGCCATCATCAATTTGGGATCATCATTTGGGGCCACTATTTGGAAGGTTTGGGGTGATTTGGGGGCCATCATCAATTTGGGATCATCATTTGGGGCCACTATTTGGAAGGTTTGGGGCCACTATGGAAGGTTTGGGGTGATTTGGGGGCCATCATCAATTTGGGATCATTATTTGGGGCCACTATACGGAAGGTTTG
>NW_011152237.1:38671-38777 GCF_000146605.3 Meleagris gallopavo | reverse complement strand
TTGGGGCCAATTGGAGCCACTATTTGGAATGTTTGGGGTGATTTGGGGCCATCATCAATTTGGGGCCACCATTTGGAAGGTTTGGGGTTAATTGGAGCCACTATTT
>NW_011152237.1:38175-38651 GCF_000146605.3 Meleagris gallopavo | reverse complement strand
CGTGGTTGTTTGGGGCCAATTGGAGCCACTATTTGGAAGGTTTGGGGTGATTTGGGGGCCATCATCAATTTGGGATCATTATTTGGGGCCACTATACGGAAGGTTTGGGGCCATCGTGGTTTGGGGCCAATTGGAGCCACTATTTGGAATGTTTGGGGTGATTTGGGGCCATCATCAATTTGGGATCATTATTTGGGGCCACTATTTGGAAGGTTTGGGGCCACCATCCTTGTTTGGGGTTAATTGGAGCCACTATTTGGAAGGTTTGGGGTGATTTGGGGCCATCATCAATTTGGGGTCATCATTTGGGGCCACGATATGGAATGTTTGGGGTGATTTGGGGGCATCATCAATTTGGAGCCACTATTTGGAAGGTTTGGGGTGATTTGGGGTCATCATCAATTTGGGATCATCATTTGGGGCCACGATATGGAAGGTTTGGGGTGATTTGGGGGCCATCATCAATTTGGGATCAT
>NW_011152237.1:21700-22177 GCF_000146605.3 Meleagris gallopavo | reverse complement strand
TTTGGGATCTTTTGGGTGAACTTGGGGTCATTTGGGGCCATTTTGGGCCTTTTGGGGTCATTTTGGGTGGACTTTGGGTCAGTGGACTGGACTTGGGGTCATTTAGAGCCATGTTGGGTGGATTTTGGGGCCATTTGGGGGTCACTGAGTGAATTTGGGGTCACCTTGGGTCTTTTGGAGCCATTTTGGGGTGGATTTGGGCTCTTTTGGGTGGACTTGGGGTCATTTGGAGCCATTTTGGGTGGATTTGGGGTCGCTTGGTGGACTTGGAGTCACTTGGGGCCATTTTGGGTGGACTTCGGGTGGATCTGGGGTCTTTTGGGGTCACTTTGGGGGAATCTGGGGTCATTTGGGGTCACTTAGGGTGGATTTGGGCTCATTTGGGGTGGACTTGGGGCCACTTGGGGCCACTTTGGGATGGATTTGGGCTCATTTGGGTTGGACTTGGGGTCACTTGGGGCCATTTTGGGGTGAATT
>NW_011152237.1:19552-19716 GCF_000146605.3 Meleagris gallopavo | reverse complement strand
TGGGTTTTGTGCCCTTTTAGGTGCAGAACTCCGAGGTTTCGGTGCTGCTTTGGGTCAAGATTTGTCTTTTTTGGGGTCTGGTGACCCTTAGGATGCAGAATTAAAGGGGTTTTAGAGCTGGGGGGGTTAAAAGTGGTCATTTTGGGGGTTTGGTGACCCTTAGG
>NW_011152237.1:18797-19532 GCF_000146605.3 Meleagris gallopavo | reverse complement strand
CCACTTGGGGCCTCTTTGGGGTGGACTTGGGGTCACTTGGGGCCCCTTTGGGGTGGACTTGGGGCCACTTGGGGCCACTTTGTGTGGATTTGGGGCCGTTTTGGGGCAGCTTTCACCCCATAACCCCCCCTCACCCCACAGAGGGTGCACTTCATGCCGGATCCCTGCACCCTGGACATCAATGGGGTCGTGCTGGGCCTCACCTCCACCGACCTCCTGTTCCACATGGGCACGGAGGAGATCAGCAGGTGCCATTTGGGACGGGGGGGGGATAAAAAACCCACAAATTTGGGATTGTTTTCATTATTTATTTTTTTTTTAACCCTTTTGGGTTTTTTTCCCCTTTATTTTGGCCTCGTTTCCCCATTTTTTCACCCCATTTTCTCACCCTTCAGCTCCTCTGGGACCTCGGATAGGTTCACACGGATCCTCCACCACATCCTGACGCAGCGCAGGTATCGACAGCAGCCCCAAAACGGGGCTTTTTGGGGCCAAAACCGGGGCATTTCTGCGCTGCCTCACTGCTTCCCTCCTCAGACCCAGAGATTTAAGCCCCCCAAGGGGGAGAATTTGTCATCTGTGGGGGTTTGGGGGCGTTATGGACCCTTAGGATGCAGAATTAAAGGGGTTTGGAGCTGGAAATGCTCCGAATTTCCCTTTTTTATGGGTTTTGTGCCCTTTTAGGTGCAGAACTCCGAGGTTTCGGTGCTGCTTTGGGTCAAGATTTGTCTTTTT
>NW_011152237.1:0-576 GCF_000146605.3 Meleagris gallopavo | reverse complement strand
GATGCTGGGGGTGTAAACTATGGGGTCAGTGGGGTGAGAACGTGGTGTGTCTGTAGGGTCGCAGGATGGGGAGTGGGTGTAAGAGGGATGCTGGGGGTGTAAACTATGGGGTCAGTGGGGTGACAGTGCAGTGTGTGTGTCTGTAGGGTCACAGGATGGGGTGGGGGTGTAAGGGGGATGCTGGGGGTGTAAACTATGGGGTCAGTGGGGTGAGAACGTGATGTGTCTGTAGGGTCACAGGGATGGGGTGGGGGTGTAAGAGGGATGCTGCGGGTGTAAACTATGGGGTCAGTGAGGTGAGAACGTGGTCTGTCTGTCTGTAGGGTCAGGGGGATGAGAAATGCGTGGTTAGGGGAAGTTCAGGGTGTAATCTATGGGGTCGGTGGGGTGACAATGCGGTGTGTCTGTCTGTAGGGTCACACGGATGAGGTGTGGGGTTTGGCCACCCACCCCACACGTTGTCTGTTCCTCACCTGCGGCCACGACCGGCAGCTCTGCCTGTGGGACGGGCAGGAGCACGCGCTGGCATGGAGTCTGGCCTTGGAGGTATGGGGTGAGGGTCCCGGGGGGAGTCCT
>NW_011152236.1:0-651 GCF_000146605.3 Meleagris gallopavo | reverse complement strand
GGCTGGAGAGGGGCAGCAGTGGGGCCAGAGAGGATGGGAGCTATGGGTGCACCCAGAGGGAGGCAGAAGCAGCAGGATCCCCTGCACGAGGGCAGCAGAGCCCACACCATGAGACTGCTCCTCTGCGCCCATCTCTCTGCCTGGCTGTGCCCACCTCCCCATTTCTACCACCCAACCCCCACTGTCCCCACCCCCCAGAGCAGGGATTCAGGAGCAGCAATCAGCTCGGCCAGCCCTGGGCTCACCCTGGTTGGTGCAGTTGGCGTGAGTCTCGTCGCTGTAATCCCCGCAGTCGTTGTCCCCATCACACGTCCAATGCACGGGGATGCAGCGCCCGCTGTTGCATTTGAACTGATTGCTGGAGCAGGAGTGGCTGCAGCCCGCCTCGTCGCTGTTATCCCCGCAGTCATTGTCTGGAGGGGGGTGGGGGGAGAAAGGAGAGTAAAGGACTCAGAGAGCACCCAGAGCTGAGGGGGGCCGGGCAGAGGCAGCGGGAGAGGGGTTGGGGGGGAGAAGCGGGGAACAGCGGGGTTTGGGCAGAGCACACAGACAGACAGATGGACGGACAGACAGACAGACGGATGGACACAGAGTGGTGGCAGCCCCTCCGGTGCTGGCAAAGCGACCCCCGCAGGGGTGGCCGGGCTGCAC
>NW_011152235.1:0-591 GCF_000146605.3 Meleagris gallopavo | reverse complement strand
TTATCACTTAAAAGGTTTTATTAGTGATGATATAGATTTCTCATTTCACAGTACATTTATAAAAGTTTGTTATAACAGATGTAATGAAAAATAAAACTCAAAACTCTGTGCTTATGCCTTGCCTAGCTTCCACATCAAAATGCAACAACAAACTTGGAATAATAGCATTGCTTATGAAGTTTGCCCTCTCAATGAGACAAAATAGGACTATTGCTTTGACTCCTGAAACACTACAAGCTGATGATCTTTTGCAGGAATTATGCAAAGGATTTCAGATCTACTGAGAATATTTTCTGAGAAATTCCACCTGTATACATTAATCTAAAACTTCATAGTTTCTATTATAGCATTATTAAAACATAAGAGGCATTCTTTACGTTTAGTTCACAGTGAGTGGCTGACATAGAAGAGGCAGCTGATATAGAATGAAAATGAATCTAATCAAGTAACCACCAAAGATAAGTAAACATACAATGGTGAAGTATCAAACCTTTTCTTCTCATCCTTTGCCAGACAAAATTGTTGGTAATCTTTGTATCCCTTCCCTTCCGTTCCCTTCCGTTCCCTTTCCCTTCCCTTCCCTTCCCTTCC
>NW_011152234.1:0-528 GCF_000146605.3 Meleagris gallopavo | reverse complement strand
GCTGCCGCCGAAGGAAGAAAAGTTTGGGGGCGACTTAGGGCCGCGGGAGCGGCGGAGGAGAAGGCGGAGGCGCGGTTTCCCCGGCTGATCGGGAAGGAAGGATGACCGAGGGAGGATGTGCACCAGCAGCCAGATCATCGGGAGCCTCCTGGTGCTCTCCGTGCTGGAGATAGGGTTAGGGGTGTCCAGCGTGGCCGTGGGGGCGGTCAGTTTCAGCCTGGTCCTCACAGAGCATAAACCTCAACTGGGAGACTCTTCTCCGGTATGGAGCGGGGTGTGTGTACGTTAGCCATTTCACTCTCTCTTTAACTCTTTACGGTGATGATCAGACCGTGCGCAGGCACCCCCGTCCCCTCCCTTCCCTTCCCTTCCACGTGTGCATGCTGCTCCGGGAGCCGCGCCGGGTCCATTTCCGATGTGCATGGGGTATAGTCTGCACTCTCGCGGGGCGGTGGAACGGCACGGCGGGAGGAGATGTGTCTGTGTCGGGGCATGGGAACATTTTTTTTCTCGCTTTTTTTCTTTTTT
>NW_011152233.1:0-636 GCF_000146605.3 Meleagris gallopavo | reverse complement strand
CATGGGGCGCAGTGGGTCAGCCCCACAGATCCATGGGGCGCTGTGGTAATGCTACGGGTCAGCCCCACAGATCTATGGGGCGCAGTGGGTCAGTACCCGCACGCGGTTGATGCCCCCATAGTGGGGGATCATGGCGAGGTGCAGCTGGGGGCTCCGCTCTTCATCCTCCTCCTCCTCCTCGCTGCTGTCGCTGTCGCTGTCGCTGTCGTCCCCACGGCGCCGCCGCGGCCCATGGAGGTTCTGCATCTTCAGCACCATCAGCCTGGGGGAAAACGTGGGTCGGCCCCATAGATCTGTGGGTCTGGCCCCATAGATGTGTGGGTCTGGCCCCACAGATCTCCAGGTTCGGTTCTGTGGATTTTCTCTCGTTTCTTTATGGATCCTTCGCTGTCGCAATTAAGATACGAACGTTCCGCCCCACAGATCTGGGGGGCTGGCCCCATAGATCACTGGGTTCTACTCTATGGATCTATGGGTCCCACCCCACGCATCTATGGGGCCCCACAGCTCCCTGCCCACGCATCCATGGGTCTCACCCCCTCACCTGTAGGTCCCGCCCCACACATCTTTGGGCCCCACAGATTTCTGCCCCACACATCACGAGTCACATCCCCCACCCATGGGCCCACCCCACAC
>NW_011152232.1:0-498 GCF_000146605.3 Meleagris gallopavo | reverse complement strand
CAATCTGAGGTGAAACAAACTAATTTACTAAATATAGTATCAGCAGAATATAAGGAGAGAGAGAGAGAGTATGTGTCTGGAAGGTGGATCGGCCTCACCACAACGCAGTTCCACAATTTTACAGTTCACCGTTCTGTAGTGAATACAGGGCAGCTGAGTCACAGCATTAACAAAGTCAGTCCTTGTTTTGATCGTGCCACCTTCAGAACTAACTCATAGTCAAGTAAGGCAAAATATAGGGTTGAGTGTTTATTTTCTTTAGTGATTAGCTCAATTTTCTTCATGTTCCAGACAAACAACATCCCCACTGTTCTCTGACTGTAAGCAGTATACATGTGGCATGCCAAAATTAACCCCTGAGCAACATTTTCTCTTCGTCTGATGAAGAAGTACCACGAAACATGAGAAGACCTGTGCACTGTGCATATTTTATCTCTGTTTTGTCCTGCATGGCCTTTTCTTTAAGGTCTCATTCTTCCCTTTCTTCTTCTTTTTTTT
>NW_011152231.1:0-496 GCF_000146605.3 Meleagris gallopavo | reverse complement strand
ATGGCAGCTCCACTGGCTGCTCAATGCCGGCGTGGGACCCCCGGCTGCAGCAGCTGTGCCCATTATGGGGTGAGGTGCAATGCCCCAGCTGGGAGGCCGTGCCAAAAGCAGGATATGGGAAAAGACCATTTTCAAACACAGATGGATTAAACCTTGATTCCTTTTAAATGAGATTTTAATGCGCTGGCTGCACGCGGCCGATGGATATGGGAGATGCTGGCTGGACATGAGATGGGTAGGGGTGAGTGTCCCCAGGGCACCTTGCTGAGCCCATGGTCTCCCATGGGAGAGGCACACTTTGGTGTCCCTGTGCTCTCAGCCCTTGTGCTGAGCTGCAAACCCTGGAGGACAACGCTCTGCAACCCACCAGAACCTACGGACGGGAGATGGACAGATGGAGCAGAAGAACGTTTGATTTTGTTGTGTTTTTCCAGCTGGAAAGAGAAAGAGAAAAGAGAACATTCCCACAGAGGAAACACTGTATTTACTTTTTTTT
>NW_011152230.1:0-664 GCF_000146605.3 Meleagris gallopavo | reverse complement strand
TGTGGGCCTCCCACCTCTTATGGGACCCCCATTCTGCGTGCCAACAGGACCCCCGTGCCTTGTAGCATTGAGACCCCCATCCCTTGCTGGTCCCCCATTTTCTATGAGACCCCCCCATCCCTTAAAGCATACGGACCCCCATTCTGGGTGGCACCAGGGCCCCAGCCCCCCTCCCAACCCCCCCACGGGTCTGTTTGTCGGCAGCACGCTTTTAATGAGCCAATAAAGGGAACGGATGGAGGCGCTGTCAGAAGAAAAGCCCCCGCATGCGGCGCCCGATGCCCTGCCGGTCGTACAGCACGTTGAACTTATTGACGAACTGATTCATGGTGTTGCACGTCTTGGTGATGGTGCCCAAATAGGCCATCAGCCCCACGTCGTTACATTGCTGGGGGGGAGAAAATGGGGGGGCACGGGGTCACTGGGACAGCTGGGACCACCGCCCTCACATGCAGTACCACCCCCACCATCACAGGGGGCGTCACCTCCTGCTTTACCACCACTCTACCTGCAGCACTACAGGGCGTGTCACCACCTGCATTACCATCTCCACCTGCAGTACCACCCCCACCACCACAGGGGGCGCCACCTGCATTGCCACCCCTTCACCTGCAGTACCACCCCCAGTTCTACAGCGGGCGCCACCTCCTGTATTGCCACTACT
>NW_011152229.1:0-661 GCF_000146605.3 Meleagris gallopavo | reverse complement strand
AATAAAATAAAAATAGATACATGTACCCGGAAAGCCTACGCTAGAGCAATTAATGTAAAGATGCCATCCCAACCCCATTCCACCTTGCCTTTATGATGTCGAGGAATAGCATTATTTTCTTGTTGGAAGGGAGGATGGGCTATCTAAGTCATAATGGAAAAAAAAAAAAAAAAAAGTAATAATCTCTGCTCTTTTTTTACATATCAGAAAGGAAAATTGTCATTATTAGTCAGTGTTCTCAGAAGGCAAGCACACCCCAGTGTATATGGAATCATAGGTATAGCCAAATAAACACTGTTGCGCAATCACATTTCCACGGCAAAATGTTACATTAAGCAAGCCTTGCTAAGTGGCAAACAAACATGACTGATTTGCATCTGCAGCTGAGGTGGTACATTCAAATGCTAGGGTAAGTGATTTACCTGATTTAAACAGTTTCAGGTCATTTATATCTCAGGCTACAGTGAGATAGAGATTTTCTGTGTTGCTTACTTTATCTCCTTTTGTTCCTAGAGACAAGTTCTGAAAATAGGGTGTATTGGATTCCAACTGGGGGCTTCACTTAACCTTTCCCAGCTTTTGCGTGACAGCAGCTTGTAAAACTGCTACTTCTATTTCTTTCAATTAAATCAGAGCTAATATAAAACAGCCATTCTGTTGT
>NW_011152228.1:0-604 GCF_000146605.3 Meleagris gallopavo | reverse complement strand
TACAGCCGTGACCCCATAGCCGTGGCCCCATAGCCGTGATCCTACAGCCGTGACCCCACAGCCGTGACCTCACAGCTGTGATCCCATAGAAACAAACTCAATAGCCATGATCCCATAGCCAGGATCCCATAGCCGTGAACCCCACAGCCATTAACCCCATAGCTACAAACCCCATAGCTACAAACCCCATAGCTACAAACCCCACAACCATGAGGCCACGTGCCCTGTGGCCACAGAACCCATAGCCACCAACCCCATAACCACAAACCCCACAGCTACGTGCCCATACACCCCATAGCTGTGCAACCCATAGCCGTGCACCCCATAGCCACACACCCCACAAGCATACACCCCATGGCCATTCCCACCCCATACCCACACCCACCCCATTCCCACACCCACTCCATACTCACCCTATTCCTATTCCCACTCCATACCCCAAACCCACCCCATACCCACCCACACCCCATTCCAACCCCATTCCCATACCCACCCCATCCCCTACATGCACCCCATACCCACCCCACACCCACCCCATACCCACTCTATACCCCATGCCCAATACCCACCCCATTCCCATACCCACCCCATTCCCATTCCCACC
>NW_011152227.1:0-607 GCF_000146605.3 Meleagris gallopavo | reverse complement strand
TCTGGGAGGACTCCGTGGGAGGACCCGCGGGAGGACCCTGTGGCACTGGAGGGCCCCATGGGAGGACCTCGTGGGACTGGAGGACCCCACGGATCTGGGAGGACCCCGCGGGAGGACCCTGTGGCACTGGAGGACCCCGTGGGAGGACCTCGTGGGACTGGAGGACCCCGCGGATCTGGGAGGACCCCGCGAGAGGACCCTTGGGAGGACCCTGTGGCACTGGAGGACCCCACGGATCTGGGAGGACCCCGTGACATTAGGAAGACCACTGGAGGACCCCGTGGCACTGAAGGAACCCACGGATCTGGGAGGACGCGGTGGCATTGGGAGGACCACCGGAGGACCCCACGGTACTGGGAGGACTCCGTGGGACAGCCAGACAGCCAGACGGACACGGGGACAGGGGAACAGCGGGACATGGGGACACTGGGGACAGCCAGACAGACGTGGGGACGAGGGGGGACGCGGGGACAGATACGGGGACACTGGGGACAGCCGGACACGGGGACGGACAGACAGCCGCACACTGACCGGTGGTGCCTTTGACCACCAGCGTGGTGACGGTGGGTTTAACGGCCGAGACGCTGACCGGAGTCACCAGGCGAAC
>NW_011152226.1:0-843 GCF_000146605.3 Meleagris gallopavo | reverse complement strand
TATGTTTCATTATTTGTTTTGCTCGTTTAATACAAGGAGGAAATATCAGACACCTTAAGTAATGACTTATTTGTAGTTTCAGCCAATATTCGTCTCCACTGGCATATAGAAAAAACAGGATGATTTAAATGAATCTCAAATGTGGTACCTTTGGATTGAGAGAGGGACTATGCCTCTAAACTCTACTACGAGTGGAACACTCAGCCTTGAGTGTGAGCAATGTCTGACTGCTCCTTGCTGACTCTCCAGCAATTGTGAGCACCAGTGTGCAAAATTAAAGAACTCCATCTTCTCAGCTCCAAGAGAGCTGAGCCATGTCACACAGTTCATCTATGGAGATGTCAAGAAGGAAAGCCTGAATAGGACTTTCAAGCTCCTCTTCTAACCCACAGACACATATCCTTTTTTCATCGGCTTGATTCAGTAGCTCCACATACTGTGTCCCCAACAAAAGGGAAACAAAACTGATCAGATGAATGGAAAATCAGGTATGGAAGAAGACAAGTCAAACCAGCCTGTTTATTTATTTTTTAATAAAAACAAAACAAAAAGTATATTTATTTGACCTAGCACATGACTCTAATCTTTGTTGCTTCTATTATTCCCATCTTTAGAGTCTTTCCACTTTCTCTCTTGCCAGCAGGAAAGAAGTAACACTGTGATGTTTTATGCCACAGAGACAAAGAGGTATTGATCCTTTTTGCCTCTGGAAAAGGTATCTAATAATTTCCAGATATATTGTAGATTGCAATGCTGCTATCTTTAATTAAAAAATGACACAAGATGGAAAGCAATTATTTTGGGGTTGGGTTGTGGGGTTTCTATGGGTTTTTTGAATTGTTT
>NW_011152225.1:0-515 GCF_000146605.3 Meleagris gallopavo | reverse complement strand
GGCTGGGAAGGGCAGGGGCAGCATCTGAGCCGAAACTACACAACCTCCCCTCTAGACTCAGTACAAATCTGGGTCTATGGGGGGAGTGCTTCCTTTGGAGTGCGCCCGGTTCTTTGGGATGGGGTGAGTGGGTTTTTTCTCTATTGTGGAGCTGCTCTCTGTCTTTTTTTGGCAGGGAATCCTGTCTGTACTTAGGGGCTGGTAGCCGTTTGTACCTGGGAGCTGCCTTCCTTCACTTCGGAGCGTGGGGGAGTGTTGGTCCTTGGAATGGGGTAAGTGGTTTCTTTTCTTATCTCAGGGCTGTGATCTCCTCTTTTTGGGGGGATCCCAACTGCACTGAAGGGCTGGTAGCTGTAAGGGCAGCATCTGAACCTGAAGACCGCTTCCTTTGGGGTGTGGGGTGAGCCCTTAGGGTGGGGTGAGCCCTTAGAGTGGGGTGAGCCCTTAGGGTGGGGTGAGCCCTTAGGGTGGGGTGAGCCCTTAGGGTGGGGTGAGCCCTTAGGGTGGGGTGAGCC
>NW_011152224.1:0-479 GCF_000146605.3 Meleagris gallopavo | reverse complement strand
TGCCCCCAATCCAAACTTCACCCCCACCCCAATGCTGTCCCCGCAGTGTCCCCATCCATGTCCCACCCCCACCTCAAACTCTGTCCCCATGCATCCCATCCCCAGACGTTGGCCCCATCCCTGTCCCCATCCCAAATATTTCCCCATCCCAAATATTGTCCCCATCCCCATATTGTCCCCATCCCAAATACTGTCCCCATCCATCCCATCCCTGTCCCCACCCCTGCAGTGTCCCCAACCCAAATTTCATCCCCATCCCAACGCTGTCCTCACGGTGTCCCCACCCCATCCTGGTCCCCATCCCAAACTTTGTCCCCATCCCAAACTTTGTCCCCATTCACCCCATCCCTGTCCCACCCCCATCCCAATGCCGTCCCCACACGTCCCCATCCCATCCCTGTCCCCATCCTTGTCCCCATCCCTGTCCCCATCCCATCCCTGTCCCCATCCCTGTCCCCATCCTTGTCCCCATCCCTGTC
>NW_011152223.1:0-712 GCF_000146605.3 Meleagris gallopavo | reverse complement strand
TGGAGCTGGATGAGCACTGTGGGCCTTTGCAACCCAGGCCATTCTAGGATTCTGTGATTCTATGAGTCTATGATTCTAAGATGGATCTCCAGTCTCTGTCCATGTGGACTTCAGGAGGCAAATCCCTGCTCACATGTTCCAGATCACACTTCTAGTCAGTGTCGTAGATTGAACTGGTGGACAAATTCAGTTTGCAAGAGACCCAGCAGTCTCCCCAGCAAAACACCCGACTCACCTAGCAATAACACTGGAGCTACGTCAGGCTGACATGGCTTTGTCTGGTGGAGCTCTGAGTACTCCCAAGGATGCAGCCCCCTCCCCACTCCCTGCCTTTGGCTCCTCTGGAACATGAGCAGGCCCCAGGAAGCCCCGGCTCTGTCTGATCAATGGGTAGCTGAAGGTGGAAATCTTCAGCCCTGCTGCAACTGCACGCAGTCACTTCTCATCCTGTCCTTACTCATTCCCATCCTCCAACTCCATTTTTCTAAGCTTTTTTTCTTTGATTGAAAGGAGGGGGCACAACTCAATTTTCCCAACTTCTTTTTGAGAGATATCTAATTACAGCTTCTTTTTTCCCCTACACATACTACAAAAAGGCAAAGATTAAGATGGTCTACTATCAAAACATCTATGACAGCAGTGCAAATAGCTCTATAGGAATCTCCCAGATGAGTGGATTGGTCCAGCTTAGATCAAGAAGATACTGATAAGC
>NW_011152222.1:0-491 GCF_000146605.3 Meleagris gallopavo | reverse complement strand
TTGGTGGGTGGGATCTTGGAGGACTGAACGAGGGGGTTTGGAGGACCGAAGAGGGGGTTGGAGGACCCATAGAGGGGTTTTGGAGGAGCGCTGAAGGATGGAGGACCAACAGTTGGGTTTGGAGGACCCAAGGAGGAGGTTGGAGGACGCAGAGGGAATTCGGAGGACCCAAGGAGGAGGTTGGAGGACCAATGGTGTGGTTTGGAGGACCAATAGTAGAGTTTGGAGGACCCAGAGGAGCTTTGGTAGAGCAGAGCAAGTTTAGAGGACCAAAGGAGATGTTTGAAAACCGACAGTAGAGTTTGGAGGACCAGTAGAGGGGGAGCTTGGGGGACTGCTGGAAGTTGGAGGACCAACAGTGGGGTTTGGAGAACTAAAAGAGGAGGTTGGAGAACCAATATTGCGACTTGGAGGACTGATAAAGGGGTTTTGGAAAACTTCAAGGGAGTTTTTTGGAGGACTCGAGGTGGGGGAGCACACAGGAGCGGGTG
>NW_011152221.1:579-20140 GCF_000146605.3 Meleagris gallopavo | reverse complement strand
TGTATATGTATATATATATATATATTAAGCATGATTTAGTATAAGGGGTGGAATGTCATGGTTTTATAATTTTGTTATCGATATTCTGCATCATAACATCATGTAAAGCATAGGTAACTAAAGAGCTAATGCTCCAGTTCTGTGGACTGACAGTTTTCCGTATACCTGGTTCTCAGAAGAGAAGAACAACTACATATCCTAGGGGATTTCACGTTCAGAGAGGAAGATAAGCCACAGGAGGAAGTCACAGGATTTCACTTTATAGCACTCTCTCACTCACTGCCTGGCAGTCTGTGGGTGCGCCTTCAGTTCAAGTAGGCCTTTTGGTTTCAAACACTCTATCTCTCTCTCTCATTTTATTTGATTTATTAGCCTCAATTTCAATTATATTTTATTATACTGTGTTATTTTGCATTCCGATATCATATTTAGTAAAATTAAGTTTTCCTCCTTAGATCGTTGCCGTTGTTCTTTTTTTGGGGCCAGCTCCTATCTCCCTACCCTCCCCCTTTTCTCTTCCCATTTTTGTGTCCAGGGGCCTACGTGCCTGCTGCCCCCTGTCACAGGCACAGACTGATCTAGAGAACTCCATGACAACTCCCAAAGTCAAACCATGACACACATCAAACACTATGAAGAAAAAAATCAACTCTGTCCCAGCTGAAAGGACAGCAGAGCTGCATTCTAGCCACTGATCCCCCAACCTATATGTTCATCCAGATTTACACTATCCCTGATGGCTCTGTCCTCTTTGTATCCTCCCTTTGGGTATTTATACACATTGATTAAGTCCTCTCCATGCTTTCTCTTCTCCAGACTGAACTGGCCCAGCTCTCTCAGCCTTTCCTCAGAGATGCTCCAGTACCTTAATCATCCTCGTGGCCCTTCCCTGGACTCCCTCCAAAATGTCCATGTCTCTCTTGTACCAAGGAGCCCAGAACTGGACATAATACTCCAGGTGGGGCCTCACCAGAGATGAACAGAGGGGAAGGATCACCTCCTTCATCCTGCTGGCAAAACTTTGCCTAATGCAGCCCAGGCTACTTAGTTAGCCTTCTTTGCGGAAATGGCACCTTGCTGGCCCATGTTCAACTTAGTGTCCACTGGGACCCCGGGTCCTTTTCGGCCAGGCTGCTTTCCAGTCCCCCCCAGCTTGTTGCTTGGGTGCTGGTACTGGTGCTTGGGGTTGCTTCTCCCCAGGTGCAGGACTTTGCATTTTCCCTCGTTGAACTGCATGAGGTTCCTGTCGGCCCACTTCGCCAGTCTGTCGAGGTAGCTCTGGGAGGCAGCACGCGCTTCTGACTAATCAACCACCTCACATCAGTTCTCTGTCATCAGCAAACTTGCTGAGGGTATATTCTACCCCCAGTTCATTAATGAGGATGTTGAACAGGACTGCACCCGGTATTGACCTCTGGGGTAGTCAACTTGTTACTGGCTTCCAGTGGCGAATATATTGCTGTTTATTTTCCAACACTTCTGGGATGAGCAAAATATTAGTTATATTACAGGCTCCTTTTTAGAATTTTAATTAAATTACAGTTCTGCTAAAACTCTGACAGTATAGACTGGTAACACGCATTTCTGTCATGGATTAACCCCGGTAGGCCGCTGCATGCCACATAGCTGCACGCTCATTTCCCTCCCCCTCATGAAGTGGAGTGGGGGAGAAATTCAGAAAGGTAAATAAAAAGTGAGAAAACAGTAAAAGCTGCACGTTCAAGCAAAGAAAAACAAGGAATTAATTCACTACTTCCCATTGGCAGGCAGATGTTTAGCCATTTCCAGGAATGCAGGGCTTCATCATGTGTAATGGTTACTTGGAAAGACAAATGCTGTAACTACAAATGTTCCCTCTTCTTCCTTCTTTTCCCTAACTTTTATTGCTGAGCATGACACAATATGGTATGGAATATTCATTTGGTTGGTTTGGGTCAACTGTCCTGGCTGTGTCCCTTCCCCACTTCTTGCTCACCTCCAGCTTCCTCACTGTCAGGGCAGTGTGAGAAGCGAAAAGACCTTGCTTAACTATGCTGATGCAGCATCAATAGCTTAAACACTGGTTTAAGCACCATATGAGCCACTATGAAGAAAATTAACTCTATCCCAGCCAAAACCAGTACAATTTCTTATATCTAAGTCTGTACAGCTTAATTAACATTTATGTATAGCCTTTCAATTCCACAGATTCTATGAAAGCATAATTCTCATCCTTAAAAACAAATAAACAAAACAACAACAACAACAACAAAGAAACAATAACAGCTTCATAAAGCAATTATTTGTATAGATTCTCTTATGTACTAAGAACATTTTTCACCCACTAAAAACCAGTCAACAAACAAACAACAAAAGCAAATTCAATAACACCTCACCTGCATCAGCTCTGGATCGTTGAGCTGGTGATTTTCCAAATGGGGTCTTCATTCATCTGTGTTTAAGTGAGCAGCAAAGCTGCTAGACTAGGGTGAAAATCCAGTTCTTCACAAATACCAAAATATCTTCTTACTCTTGTAATATGACAACTACTTATGAATCCACCATCCAACCAACAATTTGTTCTTCCTCAAATATAGGAGAAGGACTTTCGATTATATTATTCTGAAAAAAAGAAACAACAAAAAAACACCAAAGTATAGTCTGATTTGTGACTTAGTTAAGATAAACATTGATGTTAAAATGTTTTTCATTTCATGCTGAATTAGAGGTCTCTTTGTATTGTTATTCTTTTACACATCCTGCAATCACAGGGCAAGTAGCCATATACTAAGGCTGGTACTTTTATTCACCGTGCAGGCTCTTTATCCAATCAAAATCACCCACAGACAGATAGACAAAGAAAAAAATCTTAAAACCCACTTATCTTAGTACAAGGAAGAATGACTACTACTTTAAGAACCCCACCTGAAAGTAGAAGAAACTGCATTACTTTCACCAGAGGTAAAGCTGGGACCAACTGCTTCCATTTGTTAGGAACAAAACACTTCACACCCACGTAACAAAATTACTTTTTTTGCAGATACAGTTTTGTTTGTTGGTTGGTTGGTTTTTTTTTTAAGTAGAAAAAGATCCCAATGCTTAAAAGGTAGAAAACCCACAGATTCCACTGCAACACTCAAACTATCTATTAAATACATTAGTTTAAAGGAATGACTGAAGTCCTTTTCAGGCCCCGGAGATCACTTTACCCATGAGACCCCAGACTAGTGAGCCTGAGGAAGGAACCAGATTTGCACTTCCCCAATACACATGAAGTTTGGCACGCGATCAGCAAAGCGGAGCAGGAGGGGGTCTTTGACATGGTTCAGAGATTGCATTCAGTTCTCACCTGCCCTGTGAGTTGGATTTTTGAATACGGGCTCAGCTCCCCCTATACAGTAATTTGTTGAGCTCTGTTATGAAAAGTTACACTCATTGTCTTTGTGATTCCAAGACCTTGACAGAATTGACAAGTACTCAATACATGATGTGGATGGGCTTTTGGAGAGAATCTGCAGAACTATCACGGAGTTATCTAGATCAATCTGTGTCTGTGACAGGGCGCAGCAGGCCTGCAGGCCCATCAGCCCAAAAAGGGAAAGGGAAAGGGGGAGGGTAGGGAGATGGGAGCTGGGCCCAAAGACAGAACAGTGGCAACGATCAGTTTTTGGTGGAGAAGGCGGGCAAAAGCTGCTTTTTAGCTTTTAGAACGAATCTCTCTCTCTGCTCTTGGAGAGCTTCGTTGGGGAACTTCATCAGCAGTTCAGGTTTCTGTGCTGAGAAACTTGACCTTGAAAGCCCAGGCATACTGCCAATATTCTGAGATATTTGTAAACTTTGAGCCTGCTTAGTCTGGGCAGTGTTTTTTCATTTTTATTTTTTTTCCCTCCACTTGTCAGCTTCCATTCATTAACCCCTTTTTAACAGCTACCAGGGATGAACCCACTCTTTATTGTGGGGGCGCTGTGTAAGTGATTAAAAGCCATCATGTTCCTCGCTACTTATTGGCCAATTAACCATGTCATGATTTCTTGTTGTGGAATAGTGTTCATATATAACCAAATAAGGGCATTGATGGAGACACCTGCATGGTACTTATATGCAATGTGGTATGATTTGAATTTTGACACTTACATCCCAGATGGAATAGCTAGTTTTACAAACAACTACATCCCAAATGGAATAGCTAATTTTACAAACAACACAATGTTCGGACCAGTTTCCAGCCTTTCTTCACAGTTTGTCACACGTTTTTCGAATGCCGAATTAATGCTCATTTTTGTGAGCATACTCCTGTGCGTGTTATCAGTCTCCCTGAATGTATTCCTATGCATTTGTGGTATGTGGAAGGAGTCTCCTCCAAAACCAGAGAATGCTAACTGGCAGGGAATATGGAGAGGTTTAGGAAAAATCTTAGAAGCATGGGGAATCTGGCACATCAGAACCACAGAAATATAAGACACTGGTGGATACTGGTACACAGCGCACGCTGATGCCCTCGAGTCATGAAGGGGCAGAATCAATCCATATTTCTGGAGTGACTGAGGGCTTTCAAGAATTGACTATGTTGGAGGCTGAGATAAGTCTCACTGGTAACTGAGACGTTACTACTACTGCAGATAAGGCTGCTGCTTAAGCATTTACCTGTTTAAACATCAGAAGCGCTCAAACAAATTCGAAAAGAAAAGGCAAACTATTCCCTACTGTACCCCATAGCCCTCCGCTGCCTCTCAGCGCGGGAGGCAGCTCCTGCCCGGTCCCGGCCCGCGCCCCCCGCCCCACTCCCCCCGGCAGGGGAAAAGGAAAACTCCTCCCCCGGAGGAACCCGCAGCCCCGCGGTCGCAACCCTCTCCGTAGCACCCCTGCCGCGCAGCTGCACCCACCACCCCGCCCGCCGCTGCCCTCCGCCCCGCCCCGCCCCTGCCGCCCACCTCCCGCTGCGCCGCTTCTGCTTCCAGCATGTAATTTGGTTAAAGACTACGGTGCTTTAGAGCAATGCAGAAGAGAGGCATTATCACGAGGTGATACTGACACGTGGCAAGCCTTTCCTGTGATGTGCAAATCAGCCCCCACGGAGGGAATCCCTGCTTTAAGAGGAGCTAAGGAAGTCAGCAAAAGATTATGGAATTCAGTCTGCCTTTACGTATACTCTTTTGGTTGCAATCGGTTACAGCTATGTCATGACTTCTCATGATTGGAAAATTTTGTTACAAATGATTCTATCTCCCATGCAATATACTGTGTTTATGATTGAGTACCTAGATCAGGCTACTGCCCAGATGATGAATAGTTTGACCATGTTGATCTGCTGAAAACGGGAAGAAGACTGCGAGACCGCGCACTATGACAACAAATACATTCCCGAATCAGCCAGCCACCACCTGGCCAGCTCAGTCAGACCAGCCATCCCAGGCAACGCAGGAGTGGACTTGGCCACCACCCAGTCAGTGACGCTGACTGATAGCACCATGACTCTTATTCCAACGGATACAATGGGCCCCCTTGGGAACAGGCATAATGCCCTCTTGTTAGGACGTTCTTCTGTAATACGGATGGGACTTCTAATTTACCAAGAGTTCTAGATGCTATACTGCTCATCTGGCAGGCAGTACAATCTATTGGTTTACAAGTAGCTGAAGAAAAGGTGCAACTCAGCTCTCCATGGAATTATTTAGGATGGAAAATTGCATCTCATGCCATTCAGCCACAAACCCTCAAAATAGTACCCCATGTGCAGACATTAAATGATCTGCAAAAATTATTAGGAACCATCAACTGATTGTGAACACTTTGGGGTATTACTACTCAAGAGCTACACCCTCTATCCCAGCTACTCAAAGGAGACCCAGATCTAACGTCTAAACAACAATTAACACGGGAAGTACTTCAATGCTTAGAATCTGTAATAACATCATTGCAACATCGATACAGTCATCATGTTTGTTTATCACTCCTGGTATATCTTACAATAATATCAAACTCTTGAATGTTTCACTTTCACATGTTCTATAATCAGACGCTGTTACTGTATTTACAGATGGCTCCGGCAAGACAAACCAAGCGGTGGTTATCTGTCATGTGACTGCTACATGATGGTAGTCAGATGTGCATATTGTCGATAGGTCACCTCAAGTTGTAGAACATACTGTGGTGACGAGCTTTTCAAATTTTTGAAGAACAAAAGCTTAATTTAATAACTGACTCTTAGTATGATATAGGTATTTTTCAGTGGATTGAAGGATCTTTCCTGAAGGAAGTTAGCAACCCTGCATTTTTTGCATCACTCAAGAGAGTTTTGCATTATGTCTCTCACTGTACTCTTCCTTATTTTATTACGCATATTCAATCACATACTACATTGCCTGGTCTGTTAACTGAGGGCAATCATAAAGCTGATCAAACCACAGTCTCCTTTGCTACCCCTCAATTATTTCAGCAAGCGCAACTCTACCATCAATTTTTCCATCAGAACAGGAGAGCCTTAAAATAAACAATTCCAACTGACAGTGGAGCAAGTCCATAATATTATTCTAACATGCCCAGACTGCTGGTCAATTGCCCCTTTGCCTCAAATAGGAACAAATCCCTGTGGCACAGCACCTCTTCAACTCGGACAAACAGATGTCACTCATGTTCATGAATTTGGCCATCTAAAATATGTGCATGTAACAATAGATACTCATTCTTCTTACATATTTGACACAGCACATACAGGCAAACGCAGTCATGATACCCGTAAACATTGGTTATTTGCTTACACTGCTATGAAGATCACACATACTATAAAAACAGATAATGGACCTGCATATACTTCTAAGGCCACTCAAATTTTCCTCTACGAATGGTTAGACATGTTACAGACATTCCTCGATCACCCACTGGGCAAGCTTATCATTGAACGTGCTCATCGATCACTGAAATGTACTCTTAATAAACCAAAAAGGGGGAGTATGGGAGACACACCACAAGAAAGATTATGTAAGGCTTTGCTTGTGCTGAATTTTCTAAATCACAATCATATAGATACAACTCAAGTAGACTGTCATTTTGGGGCCTCCCCAGTGCTCAAGGAACAGCCAAAGGTTAACATTCAGAATATGGCCACAGGGCATTGGGAAGGTCCCTTACCATTAATGACTTGGGGTCATGGATATACTTGTGTTTCCACAGGGACTGGCCCTACTTGTGTTCCAGCATGATACATTTGGCCTCATCTCAAGGCAGAAAATAGCTTCCAGCCCTCATAATGACTGGGATTGTGTGTTTCTTACTTATTTGTACTGTTTTGCAATTGGCAGTGTCATGCTTTTATGATTTTTGTTTTCAATATTCCACATGATAACGTATAGTGCACTGGGAGTTAAAGAGTTAATGCTTCAGTTCTGTGGACTGCCAATTTTCCGGGTACCTGGTTCTCAGAAGAGAAGAACTACAGATCCCAGAGGACTTTGTGTTCAGAGGGAGAGACAAAACTGCTCACTAGTCACAAGACTGCTCTGTTTTTTGGCTGTTCGTCTCAGAGTGCATTGCTGGAATCTATGGGAATAACTCTTTTAGTGTAATTTCACCACCCAATTATCAGCAACGCCCAGTCATGATGCTATTATCCTACCAATTAGCTATTTCTTAATTTGCGGAGACAGAACCTGGAAAGGAATCCCAGGCAAAGCTAACACAGGACCTTGTACTATAGAACAATCATCTCTCTTTCATCCCACTAATCAGGATTTTAAAAATGTGATCGTGCATCACTCGAGACAAAGGGTCATGCTATCTTACTTTGATTCAACATGTGATTCTAATATAGAATTCTGGAATACTGCCCAGCAGATTTTTTGGTTCATTGGTCTCTTCAATTGGCACCTATGTCAGGGACCTAAAGGCCCCTCACTGGAGAATGATCCTGAGATGGAACGAAGTATTCTGACAGTTTTAAGGGAACTAATATATAGTACACTTGCCTAGGGAGTTTCTGTTTCCCGCTTACGGGGATTATCTAAAATGTGTGCCTGTGTGTGTGTGTGTCTATGTTGATTAAAACTCGTAACCCTCTGTGCTGCTCTGAGTGCATAGTTGGCTTGCCTCTGTTACTGAGACATCCTGTCTCTCAGATTAAAACATACCCTGAAACAGCAGTGCTCAAGTTTTATCCACACTCACCAAGTTAGGATGTTAGCTGGCTAAGGAAAGCAATGCCACTACTGATGCTCTAGCAGGCTTGCCCACTGATACTGATTCTATCCAAGACGTAACTTTACAAAGTCATGGGGCCATTGATTTTCTATTATTAGCCCAAGGGCTTGGTTGTGAGGATTTTAAAGGCATGTGATGTATGAATCTTAGTGATCATTCAAAATCAATACATCACAGTATACGAAAAGTCAAAGACCCTCTCCAGTCAGTTACAGATACACACAGAATGGGACCCTCTGGAATTCTTTTTCAGGTTGCAGGAACTTGGGCCATGGGGCAAACGTGTTCATTCTTTTCTTAATGGGTTTAGTAGCATTTCTTGCCATTGTACTATGTTTGCTTTGTCTCTTGTTTTCAGCGTGTTGTCAATCAAAGCCTCTATCGAGTTTTGATAACCTAAATGCATATGGCAATGCTGTTACAGCGCTATACAAAATGAAGGAGAAAGCTCCAAGTCAGGCAGTTGGGATGCCATGTACAAGGCATGATTATATTATGAATATGACTAGTGCTATTATTTTGTAATATGTTAATAGTTTGCTAATAAACAAAAAAGGGGGAAATGTGGGAATACAAGAAAGAATATTCAGAGCAGAAGCTGTGGAACAAGATAAACAGCATGAGAAAGGAATGCTGAAAACTAAGGACACCTCCAGGAATATCTGTGTGGAATGTTTTGTTGAAATGTAAAGGGGGGTGGGAACTTTACAAGAGAGAACTTGAGAATGTGTATAAGGGATGTTAGAACCTGCAATACATGATTTGGATCATTCACACATCTGAGTCGGTGCTTCAGACACTGCAAACCTAGCCACTGAAAGTTAAGATAATTAAGCAGGCATAATATATAAAGCAACTTTTCTGGTAGGAATTTGCTTTGTTGGCTGTGAAGGATGGAAAAGTAATGTACATTTACAAATAGTATGGAAACTAGCTAATGTAACTAATTCCTCTGATTTCTGGGTATGCATCCAATTATCAAGGAGCATGCAAACAGGGTATCTGTTAGCAGGAGTATTGTTGAACCTGACAGAAATAGGTAGAGTTGGCAACCCCAACAGTCCGATGTGCTTTGATGTGGAATACAAAAATGAATCCAGCATTAAAAATGCACAATTTCCATTGCTTTCAGTCTTATGGGGAGAGAACTGAACAAATAGTGCTTGGTTGAAGAAACTGGTTTTGATAATAGTTTTTGTTATTGCTGTATGTATAATTGTGTGTGTAATGATACAGTGCTGCAATTATTGTTCTGATTGTTGTTGGAGAAGATTGTTATAGTGAGGGTTGTAGCGTGTTAGCTACAAACTCTCAGAAGAAAAGGCAGGATTGATACAAGTGTGAGATACTATACAAAGACTCTTTTGTCTCAAACTCTGCCTGAGTTTTTGCAGGCCTTCCTGCTGGACAGACCTCACCTCTGCCTACACATGGTTGCCAGAGGCAACGAAGATAAGGGGAGCATCTCAGCTTATGTTACATTTTAGGCCGCTCCTGAGATGAGACAAGGTACCCTAAGGTGAGAGGCTCTGGTACTGAATGTGCAAAATGTAGTTACCATGGGAAAACAGAGAAAGATTGGACAGTTTATAAGGACTTAACAAACAAAGGACTCAAATCTTTTTCACCTTTTGTCTTTTTGCTGAGAACATCCCATCACCGACTGAGAGAGAATCTGCGCCCCCCCATCCTTGCTGCCTACCAGGAGATTCATGGAAACTGCAGTGGTGACTATCTCTGCTTTTCTATAATGAACTCCCTCTTTTATTTCTATCTTTTTACTATTGCTTTCTTCTCACCCCTCTGTCATGGTTTTATGATTTTTGTTATTGGTATTCCACACCATAACGTCATGTAGTGCACTGGAAGTTAAAGAGTTAATGTTCCAGTTCTGTGGATTGATAATAGTTCTGGGTATACCTTTCTCAGAAGAGAAGAACAACACCTCCCAGAAGACTTGCACTGTTCTGTTTTCATTTTCTTTTAGAAATGGCCCCTTCTTTTACTGCTCGCCTCTGCGGTGTGTGCTCCCTAGCCATCTCACCTTCAGCATTAGAGTAAGGCCTACGGTTTTTGGACACTCTCTCTCTAGTTTTATTAGATTTATTAGCTTCAGTTCCAATTATACTGTATTATATTGTGTTATCTTGCATTCTGATATGATATTTAGTAAATTAGTTTTCTCCCATAGCTTGTTGCCACTGTTCTGTTCTTTGTTCTTCTCTCCCTACCTTTCCCTTTTTCCTCTTCCCCCTCTCCTGAGGTGTGGGTCGATGGGTCCCACAGCCCCATTTAGTCATGGAACCAGGCCAAACCTGCCAATAAACCATTGACACCCAGCTTGTACTGATAGTGGGGTTTGCCCTGACCCAGATGCAAGATCTTGCACTTGAATTTATTGAACCTCATGAGGTTCTCCTGGACCCACCACATGAGCCTGTTTAGGTATCTCTGAATGACATCTGTTTCAGGGTATGTTTGGATCCAAGAGACAGGATGTCTCAGGAGCAGAGGCAAGCAAGCATACACTCAAGGCAACACAGAGAATTAAGAGTTTTATTAGACACACACACAGGCCTCCACTTAGATAAACCTAGTATGAGAGCCAGGGCCAGAGATTGCTGCTGTAAACAGCGTTACTTGTGAAGGGGGGGGGGGACGACGGCACACTGGAAGTGAGAATAGCCTTCATCTGCAGAAATTGAAGGAAAACCAAAATCCAAAATCCCAGTGTTAGCACTGGAAGCACTAGAAGCCTCCAGAGGGGCGAAGGTGAAACTGAAATATAATGTTAGTAGTTTATATAATGATGAGAGTTTGGAAAGTGAAAAAGGTTTAGGAAAGACAGGCTGAGGAAGGCAAAGATGAGCAAGGTGTAACAGGGATGTCAGGACCAAAGAGACATAAGCGATATGAAAAAACTGAGGAACAGAGATAGCAAGGAAATTGGGAAGAACAATTGCAGCTGCTACTGTTGCAGCACTAGAGTAGGGCCCTAGGACCCAGAGATCCCCTCAGGAAGAGGTACGGGGGGGCCTGGAAGAGCTCAGGGAAGGCTTTGCCCCCGCTGGACTGAAAGCAGTGTGCAAACTGCAGGGAAATGGGACACTGGTGGAGAAATCGTACCAAGCTGAGTGAGAGGGAACAGTCTCTGATCACAAAAGCTGAATGATGGGAACCTTGGAAGTTTACCCTAGCAAAACCACTGGTTAAATTGCAGCTAGGGGAGCAAGATAAAGAGGTTTATTTTCTGATACGGGTGCCTCTTATTACCTGTAGATGATTTTTGTAACAGTAGTAGGAGCTACTGGCCAACAAGGAAAAGCTTACCTTTTGGGATCAATTAAATACAGGCTGGGAAAACAAGCGGGAATACATAAATTCTTGTACATGCCAGGTTCTCCAAAACTGTTACTCGGGCAAGACTTATTAGAACAAAGGGATGCAGAGATTAAATTCAATTAAACTGGAACTAAGGGTCAAACAATATCAACTGATTAAAAAAATTAAGTCTGGCTTTAACACAAACTGGGAAAAACAATGTTGTACCTCCAGAAGTTACAGAAATCTTAAATCAGGTATGCTTAGGAATGTGGATATCAGGGATGCCCGGCAGAGCCAAAAATGCATCCCCAATAGAAGTTAAGTTAAAAGCAGGAGCTAGCCCAGTCAGGGTAAAGCAGTGCCCTTTGAGGATATGAGATTGTAGGAGAATAAAAGAAAAAATAGATAACTTTTTGGAGTTTGGATTACTAATTGAATGTGAATCCAAATACAATACCCCAATCTTGCAGATGAAAGATCAGATAGCAAGAGCTATAGTTTGGTACAAGAGCTGAGGGCAAGTAATAGAACTGTTGAATGTATACACCCACTGGTGGCAAATCCATACACTTTATTAACCAAGTTGAGGAATGAGTAGGTGGAGTTTACCTTCTGGATTTGAAGGATGCCTTTTTTTTTTTTTTTTTTGGCCTGGTTTTGCCAAAGGAAGCCTGAAGTTATTTGCCTTTGAATAGGAAAACCCCAGTATGGGGAGAAAAGACTCAGTTAACCTGGACAGTGTTATCCAGGGTTGTGAGAACAGCCCTGTGATTTTTGAGAACTGGTCAACTCGTGAGCCTGAGACTTGGGTTCCTCCATCGCAGGGTGGAACTTTACTGCAGTACATGGATGCCACAACAACAAAAGAGGACTGTGTACAATGGACTGTGAGTTTGCTGAGTTTCTTGGTTTAAATGATTCTCAGGATTCCTCAACAGAAAGTCCAACTGATCAAAAGGAAGGAAGCAATTTGCTGAATGCCCAGAACCCCAACATGTAGCAACCTCCAAACTGGCAGTATGTGACTGCATGGAGACTGCCTATTCCAGTTGGTTAGACCTACAGGAGGAACCGTTGGACAATGCTGAGTATTCCTGGATTCATTGACGGAAGCAGTTTCGTGAGACAAGGAAACGGTAAGGCAGCATGTGCAGTAACTGCTACTGACAAAGTAATCAAAGCACAACCATTACATGTAGGGATTTTTGCTCAGAAGGCTGAAATAACTGCCCTGATAAGAGCCTCAAATATATGGACAGATGCTAATTGTGTATTTGGGGTGGTACATGCTCATAGTACCATCTGGAAAGAGCAAGGATTGCTCGCACACAAGGAAAACAAATTCAGCATGATGTAATTCCACCAAAGAGCATGTCTATTATATATTGTAAAGGACATCAGAAAAGTATCACTGTACAAGAAACTAGAAATAGGATGATGGATCAGGTGGCAGAAGAGGCAGTTGAAGGAGAAGGCTTTAATTTCAGACGGTAAACTTGAAATCTCTGAACCTGAGTCAGAACCTGTAAAATATTCTAAAGCGGATAGGAACCTAATTAATGATTTAGAAGGGAAGCTGACAGATGTGTACACACCCAGACACATTGTTATGCCCTTTAGTATTTTATGGAAATTGGTTCTAAAGGAAGATAAGAGAACATACTGGAAAACACACACTACAAAGTACGATTCTAGTACCAGGAACAGAGTACAATTGGGCCTATCGGGAAAGGGAACCTTCCAGGACAGCAATGGCAAATTGATTTCACGGAGCTCCCAAGAAAAGGGAGTATCACTATATATTGGTACTAACTGATACCTTTTCGTAGAATAATAGAATCATAGAATCACAAGGTTGGAAACGACCTACAAGATCATCTAGTCCAACCGTCTTCTCATTACCACTGCTACCACAAGGTACTAAACCATATCTCACAGCCCCTCATTCAGACACCTCTTGAACACTGCCAGGGACGGTGACTCCACCACCTCCCTGGGTAGGCCATTCCAGTGCCTGACCACTCTCTGAGAAAAAAAGTTTTTCCTCATGTCTAATCTAAACCTCCTCTGGTACAACTTGCGGCCATTTCCCCGGGTCCTGTTTGTTGCCTGGGAGAAGAGGCCAAAACCCCTCTTCACCACAACCTCCCTTCAGGAAGTTGTAGAGTGCAATGAGGTCTCCCCTGAGCCTCCTCTTCTCCAGACTAAACAATCCCAGCTCCCTCAGCCGCTCCTCATAAGACTTGTGCTCCAGACCCCTCACCAGTTTAATTGCCCTTCTCTGGACACGCTCCAGGGCCACAATGTCTTTACTGTAGTGAGGGGCCCAAAACTGAGCACAATACTCGAGGTGCGGCCTCACCAGTGCTGAGTAGAGGGGGATGATCACCTCCCTGCTCCTGCTGGCCACGCTATTTCTAATGCAGGCCAGGATGCCGTTGGCCCTCTTGGCCACCTGGGCACACTGTCGGCTCATGTTCAGCAGAGCATCAACCAACACCCCCAGGTCCCTTTCCTCTTCACAGTCATCCAGCCACTCGTCCCCAAGCCTATAACACTGCATGGGGTTGTTGTGGCCAAAGTGCAGGACCCGACACTTGGCCTTGTAGAACCTCATCCCATTCACTTCAACCCAGCAATCCAGCTTATCTAAATCCCTCTGAAGGGCCTCCCTACCCTCAGGCAGATCAACACCACCTCCCACCTTTGTGGGAATACGAGAAAAACTGTTCAGAGCAGCAGCTGTGGAGCAAGATAAACAGCATGAGAACCAAGGGCACCTCTGGAAGAAGAAAGAACGCCTCATGGCTCTGATTGGTTAAGCGTCCGCATGAACGGTTGAAGAGTGGTTGTAGAATGCTCTGTTGACATGCAAAGGTGGATGGGAAAGTTGTAAGGGCAGATGGGAAAGCTAGAAAAAGAAAACTTGTGAAGGTATATAAATGATGTGAGAACTTGTAATAAATGATTTGGATCATTCACATTTGAGTCCATGCATCAGATGCTGCACAACTTGGTGTCATCTGCACTTACTGAGGGTACACTCAATTCCCTCATCTAGGTCATCATTAAAGATATTAAACAAGACGGGCCCCAGTAACGACCCCTGGGGGACACCACTTGTAATTGGTCGCCAGCTGGACTTAACTCCATTAACCACTCCCTGTTGGGCACGGCCCTCTAGCCAGTTCCTTACTTAAACAAGTGTATACCTGTCCAGATCACGGGCAGCCAGTTTCCCCAGAAGAAGCCTGTGAGAGACCGTGTCAAAGGTTTTGCTGAAGTCTAGGTACACTACATCAACAGCCTTTTCCTCATCTACCAGTCTGGTCACCCAGTCGTAGAAGGAGATGAGGTTGGTCAAGCACGACCTGCCTTTCATGAACCCATGCTGGCTGGGCCTGATCCCCTGGACACCACACACGTGCTGTGTGTGATCTCACCCAAGATGATTTGCTCCATTACTTTCCCCAGTATCGAGGTCAGGCTAACGGACCTATAGTTCCCCGGATCCTCCTTATGGCCCTTCTTGAAGATGGGAGTCACATCAGCAAGCCTCCAATCCTCCGAGACCTTTCCACTTAACCAGGAGCACTGATAGATGGCTGAGAGCAGCTCAGCAATCACCCCCGCCAGCTCCCTCAGCACCCGAGGGTGTAGCCCATCCGGTTCCATTGACTTGTGACAGTCCAGATGGAGGAGGAGCTCTCTGACTGTCTCCACCTGAATCGCTAGGGGTATATTCTGAGTAGCATCCCAGACTTCCAGATCAGGGCGTAAAATGCCCAGAGAATAACTGGTCTGGCTATTAAAGGCAGATGTAAAGAAGGCATTGAGGACCTCAGCCTTCTCCTTGTCCTCAGTGGCCACATTCCCTGCTGCATCAAGTAAAGGATGGAAATTATCCTTGCTTCTTCTTTTACCGTTGATATATTTATAAAAGGGTTTTTTATTGTCTTTTACTGCAGTGGCCAATCTGAGTTCAAGTCGGGCTTTTGCCTTCCTAACTTCCTCCCTGCATACCTTAGCTACTTCCCGGCAATCTCCCCAAGTAGCCTGTCCCTTCTTCCAGCGAACGTAGACTTACTTTTTCTCCCTGAGTCTCAACAATAGTTCCTGGCTCATCCACACCGGTCGTCTACCCCTATGGCTTGCCTTACGGCACTCAGGAACATCCTGTTCTTGCGCCTTTAAGATTTCCATCTTGAGGAGCATCCAGGCTTCCTGGACCTCTTTACCCTTAAGAAGCGACTCTCAAGGGACCCATGCTACAAGCGCCCTGAACAGATCAAAGTCCGTCCTCTGGAAGTTCAAGAAAGTAGTTTTGCTGGTCACTCTTTTGACATCTCCAAGAATAGAGAATTCTACAATTCTATGGTCGCTCTGCCCAAGACGGTCCCCAACCTTCACTTCTCCCACCAGTCCTTCTCTGTTAGTGAAGACCAGGTCTAGCAGGGCACCACCCCTGGTAGGCTTTCCTACCAGTTGCATAAGGAAGCTATCTTCCATGCAGTCTAGAAACCTCCTGGACTGCTTCCTCTGTGCTGTATTATATTTCCAACGTATATCAGTTAAGTTGAAGTCTCCCATGAGAATAAGTGCTGGCAATCATGTGACTTCCGTGAGCTTCTCATAGAATGCTTCGTCCAACTGTTCATCCTGATTAGGTGGTCTATAACAGACCCCCACCAAGATGTCACCCCTACAGGCTTTCCCCCCGATCCTTACCCATAGACACTCAACTCTGTCATTCCCAACCCAAGCTCTTCAACATCAAAACAGTCTTTAATATAAAGGGCCACACCACCACCCTTCTTTCCTCGTCTATCCCTTCTGAAGAGCTTGTAGCCATGGGAGTGGTCCCACCATGTTTTGGTAATAGCAAGAAGGTCATAATTAGCCTGACTCACAATCACTTCCAACTCTTCCTGCTTGTTGCTCATGCTGCGTGCATTGGTATAGATGAACTTCAGTCGAGTAGTCTGCCTCACCCCCAGCTTAAGCATTGTTCCCGTAGACTCATCTCTTGTGAGGCCTGTTTTGTCCCCTTCCCCCTTCGTAGCTAGTTTAAAGCTCTTTCAATAAGCCCCGCTAGCTCCTGCACTAGTATTCGTTGCCCCCTTTGAGATAGGTGGGTTCCATGGACAGACAATAGGCCAGGGGCCGAGTAAACGGGGTGGCCAGAGCCATTCCCTTGTAGAATTAATAAGGCACGTGAGGTAACTAAAGTATTGTTACCGGAGGTTATTCCAAGATGCAGGGGAACTACTTGGTCTGTCAAGGAAAGTGCACCGTCCAAAGTTAAACTCGTAAAGAAAAGATGAGTTGGTTACTAATTTTCTCTATCTCAATGTACGCAGGAAGTGTTTTAGCCTGGGAAGAGAACTCCTTTTACAATGTCATTAGTAACTTTTCTAAAACTTTAAACTTCTCTGATTGCTGGATCTGCACACAACTACCAAAGAGAGGGATGGAAGTCCCGTGGTTTGGGATCCTGTCACTAAATTGGTCTGCTTGGTACAAATATAAAAGCAGTCAGAGGGGGTCCATTTTCTCAGGGGGAGGTAAGGAAGCTGCTGCTAACAGCACCATTATTTTAGTACCAAAATTCAACCTCGTATTTTGGGCACATAATGGCACATAATGGGATGACCCAACTTATAAGTAGATGCATGAATGACTCCATATACTCTCCCTTATCCTCCAAAGTACCTTTGATCAATCTTACATCTCTAAATTTAACAGTGTCCACCATTAAGGAAGGGCTTCTTGTGGCTGTGTGGAGCGGAGAGAGAGCTCAAAAATTGGTACCAGTAATTTGTAAAGGACATTGTATAGGAGGATTCTTAACACCTCCTTCAAGCAGCCATCCGTAAGAACTCCCATCAGAGTCAGTGAGGACTATGTGAGGCCAATATCAAAATAAACTAAGAAGCCCCAGTGTATTAACTAAAGATTTCTCTGGACTTTATAAGTTCCTCAGTGCAATTATCCCATTCTAGGGAATTACAGATCTCCAAAATGCAATATTAAATATGTCAGAATTGCTAAAAGACATTGAGAATGCAACTATGGATGCTATAACAGCTGTCCAAACAGAAGTTAGCTCTCTTGGCAAGTTTTACAGAATCAAGTGGCCTTAGAATTACTAACGGCCAAAGAAGGGGAAGTATGCATGACTGACAATTGATCTTGTTGTTCTTATGTGGATGAGACCCACAGAGTAGAAACAGACCTGCAGACCATATGGGAAAAATCCCAGGTAGTTCGTCAGTAACCCAGTATGCATCATTGGCTGACTTCTCAGGAGTCTGGGACATGCTTACAGGGTGGTTGCCTGACTTGAAATGGCTAAAACACCTCTTCCTTGGAGGAACAGTTGTAGTAGTGATCCTAGTACTAATGCTTTTAATATGTTATGTAGTGAAATGCTTTGTATGGTGTGGGAATAACAATTTAGAGTCCTATGAACAGTGGAAAGAGTATCACCTCCATCAGTCTATAGAGAAGGAGAAGTATTTCCAGAAAAATCTCAGTGATAATATGATAAACTAGCAAGAGGATAACCTTGTTAGATTGAAGAAAAGAGGGGAATTAAATTAAGGAAAATAAGTTAAGTTAAATGTTATGTGCTTTCATAGGGGTGCTGAATCAGCATCTACAGATCTGACCTGGCTAAGCCAGGTTTGGGCTGCTGATAACAGATGCTTTTTCTACAGACTTAGTACAGACAGCGGGTCTCTCATTTCTCCTAATAACACTGTAAGCTATCCTATCTCTGGATGCAAGGTAGCAGGCTCTGACAGTAAAACCACAAATTAACGAAGAAGCAGTGGACAGAGTTGTAGTCAATAAGATGACCGGCCAGAGCAAGTTAAGTGTCCTCCAACTTGACCCAAGTCAAAGACTACACAGTGAGAAAGACATACAGCCTTCATCAAAAAACCACCAGATGAACACTGAGAGATACCACGCATGTGTAAAAGAGCTGAGACTCGGGACAAGGAAAATGTCAATCATTTTGGAGATTCATTGTAATAAACCAACATTTTCTTGGAAATCTAATGCATATGTAAGCAGCTTGTTCTTTAAGTATGTGCCTTTCTTTCCCTCTGGTATGCAGGCTAGGTGGGAATATTCCCTCTGCATCCAGCATGTGCGCAGTGCTGAGTAAACATACCTGCTTTATGACTACTCTGTGGTTATAGAGTTAGATTCCGCATGTCAACAGGTAGGGAGGAAATGAAATTGAACAGCCCCTTCAGTAAACTGTTTTGATAATCCTGATCCTCATCAGGATTACAAGACAGATCTGTCACCAAGGCGAACTCCACCAAAAAGGTGATTATTCCAGTTGCTGCAGGACACAGCAAAAGCTGTAAGGACCCTGATCATGACACATGGAAGAAGAATGATAGAGGTAACAAATAGAAGGGCTCTTGGTGTGGGTCGTCAGGAATGAATGTGGGGTCAAGTAACATTTCTACCTCAGCACATTATCTCAATAATGGATGCCTTTATCCGTAGCATTCCATTTCTTTATCTCAGGCATCAGATCATCTTTGAAGGGTTATTTTTCCCTTACGGCTAACAGCATCCACTTCCAGAGGGTGAAGGACTCATCCTGACATCTACTAATACCTCTGTCAATGGCTGAGTCCTTAGCAATGCTACTAAGTTGGCAAGCTTCTCTACTATCCAGCCGCACACTGTTGGCCCCATTGTCCCAACATCGAAGTAACCAAGTGGCAATAGGCTCATTTGGGTGGCATGAAAAGTCTTTTCTTAGACCTTGAATTTCAGTCATTTTCAGAGGACGAGTAGTAATGGTGATGATGTCTTTCTCACCTTCTGCTCTTTCAGGACTTGTTACCCTCCTGGACATTGATGACTGTGATCTTATTGGGGGTCTAAGCCCTCTCTCTGGAGAAGGGGAAAAGGGGGAAGGGTAGGGAGATGGGAGATGAGCCTAAAAACAAACCAGCGGCTACGATCTGAGGAGGAAGGTTAATATACAAAATATGATATTGGAATGCAAGATAACACAATATAATACAATATAATT
>NW_011152221.1:0-559 GCF_000146605.3 Meleagris gallopavo | reverse complement strand
TCCAGACAGGTCCATGTCCTTCTTACGCTCAGGGCCTCAGACCTGAATGCAATACTCTAGCTGGGATCTCATGAGAGTGGAGTAGAGGGGATTGATCACCTCCCTTGACCTGCTAGCTACATTTTTTTGACGCAGCCCAGGATGTGGTTGACTTTATGGGCTGCAAACACATTTTGCAGGCTCATGTTGAGTTTTTCATCAACCAACACCTTCAGGTCCTTCTCTGCAGGGTCGTTTTCAATCCATTCTCCACTCAGCTGATATTTCTGCTGAAGATTGCCCTGAACCCAGTGCAGGACCTTGTGCTTTGGCCTTTTTGAACTTCAATGAGGTTTGCACAGGCCCACCTCTCAAGGCTGTCTAGGTCCCTCTGGATGGCATCCCTTCCCTGCAGCATGTTGTCAACAGTTTAAGGGCTGGTTTGACCCGGTTCCATGACTAATGGGCCAGGGGGATCCATGTACTCATGCTCTGGGAAAAGGGAAAGGGGGAAAGGCAGGGAGATGGGCCTAAAGACAAAACAGCGGCAACGATCTGAGGAGGAAAACTAATTTACTAA
>NW_011152220.1:0-708 GCF_000146605.3 Meleagris gallopavo | reverse complement strand
GCCGTCAGTGTGACGTCATCGCCGCGCGGGAGAAGGGAAGCGCGCCCCCTGGTGTGCGTGAGGGAAAGCGCGCGGCGCCGCGGGCCGGACTGTCGAACTGCCGCACCGCGCTTGGGCTCTGTGAAGGACAGAAAATCTCCAACAACAAAGATAAAAGGAGACTTTCTTGTTTTACAGAACCACGGGTCTCATTCGAACCCTTCCGAAGTGCTCACAAAGCCTTCTGTCGATTTCACAGATTACAGTGCAGCTAAAAGACTCCTTTTCCACCTCAAGCAGACCTCTTGTCCTGTATTTCCTCCCATCTAATGCTGGAAGGCAGTGATGAGCTCAGGGTGCAGAGCTGCCCAGGAGGAAGCCCAGGATGCCCAGGGCTGCTCATAACGCAAAATATTGGGCCCCAGCACAGAAAGGCTGAGGGAACTGGGCTTGTCTGGCTTGGAGAAGAGAAGGCTGCAGGGAGACCTCAGTGTGGCCTTCAGTGCTTGGAGGGAGCGGATAAACAGGAGGGGGAACGGCTGTTGGTGAGGGTGGGTGGTGATAGGACAAGGGGAATGGTTTTAAAGTGAGCCAGGGGAGGTTTAGGTTGGATGTGAGGAGGAAGTTTTCATGCAGAGGGTGGTGAGGCAGTGGAACAGGTTGCCCGAAGGAGGCTGTGGATGCCCATCCCTGCAGGCATTCAAGGCCAGGCTGGATGTGGCTCTGGGC
>NW_011152219.1:0-628 GCF_000146605.3 Meleagris gallopavo | reverse complement strand
AGTTTATATAATATTTGCCTTTATTATTTGAAGCCTTTTGACTGAGATATTAATTTGTATTATAAAATTTGAAAAAGAAAGGGAGAGGGAAAGGGAAAAGAGGAGGTCAGGGAGGAGACAGGGGGATGGAAGGGAAGGGAAAAAAAAAGGACTGTTAGAACCATCATGATTCATTTCTGAAATTTTAGCTCCAAAAAAAATTATTTCCCAAGCCTGCATCCCACCTGCTGAGGTGTGAGCCATAGGCTGACTGGGAATGGCTTTATGCTTTGCATGAGAGCACTTTGATTGCCCAGTTTTCTGATAAAGGCGAGTCTGGACCCCAAGCAGAGAGGCTGAGCAGCACATTTAAAGAGCAGGAACAAGGCTGGTTCTGTTTATAACGTCTTTTATTGATATCAATGACACATCAAAAGAGCATTATTTTAGCAAGAAGCATCACGCAGTTAGAAAGTGAGGATTGCATTTAGGGGGCAAAATAACAAAATAAGAAATCTTCATTTTTTTGGATTGTTTTTTGGAAGAGCATTGGAGTTGTTCTCCAGGGTTTAATGAAGGAGTCATCAGCTGAGTCCAGTGCAGAAGCTTAAGCACCAGCCTACAGCACTCATGTTTTCTCTCTCTTTTT
>NW_011152218.1:0-532 GCF_000146605.3 Meleagris gallopavo | reverse complement strand
CCAACACATTTTCCATTGAATATATTTTTAGAAATATTTTTTCAGAAGTCCACTATTTTGTCTTTAATTTTTTTTAATTGAGTTCAGTTGATAAGAAAACACAATCAAGTAAAGCCAATTTGGATAGAAAAACCTGCAGTCTGCAAAGCTGCCAGCCCTTGGAAAGCTTTTGGTGAACAGTTAAGTAGGCAGCCATGCAAGTTAGAGCTACCTGAAGTAACTTTAGTTTACACACTGAGCCTTTCCAAGATTGCAGATAGATTTGGATATCAAAATCTCAGCTATCTTGCATGCTCTCAGTTTGGCTTTGCAGCATGTAGCCAGGAAGAAAAAATTTTAGAAAGGCCAAATAACGCTACAATATTTTCATTCTAAGACTTGTAATACAAGGGCTTTAAATAAGGTAAATATTTTGCTGGCATCATAGCTTCTAACTGAATGGAATAATAGAATGTAGCATAACATTAAGAACTTCAGTATAGGATATTTTTATAAAGAGGAAGAGGAAGAGGAAGGGGAAGGGGAAAGGGTA
>NW_011152217.1:0-585 GCF_000146605.3 Meleagris gallopavo | reverse complement strand
CCACCCAGCGAGGGGAGGAGAGCCCCTAAAACAGAGTGGGGGCATTGCAATAGGGCCGGGGGTGCCTCAGAGCATCGGGACTGGGGGCACTGAATTGGGCTGGGGACGCTCAAAGCATTAGGATTGGGGCATTGCAATAGGGCTGGGGATGCTCTGAGCATTGGGACTGGGGCATTGCAATAGGGCCAGGGGTGCTCAGAGCACACAGATTAGCGGGTATGGGGCACTGCAAAAGGGGAAGGGTTATTGGGAACGGGTGTGAAGCACTGTAATAGGGCCAGTACATCCGGATAGGCACTGCAATAGGGCCGGGGAGCAGCAGGCCCGGACACTGCAATAAGGCCGGGGCTGCTCAGAGCAACCAGGCTGGGGATGCAAGAAATTGCAAAGGGGGAACGGGTGCATTGCAAGAGGGATAGGGCGCGCTCCGAGCATCCGGATGGGCGCCGCAATAGGGCCGGGGAGCAGCGGGCCCGGGGCGCTGTTATAGGGCCGGAGGTGCGCGGAGGACTCAGCCTGGGAGCACCGCAACAGGGCCGAAGGTGCAGGGAGCACCGGGGCCAATCGTGGGGCATCGCAAAGGGG
>NW_011152216.1:2464-4263 GCF_000146605.3 Meleagris gallopavo | reverse complement strand
ATGGGAGTCCAGTGTGGAACCCCGATGGGAGTCCAGTGTGGAACCCTGATGGGAGTCCAGTGTGGAACCCTGATGGGAGTCCAGTATGGAACCCTGATGGGAATCCAGTATGGAACTCCGATGGGAGTCCAGTGTGGAACCCCGATGGGAATCCAGTATGGAACCCCGATGGGAGTCCAGTATGGAACCCCGATGGGAGTCCAGTATGGAACCCCGATGGGAGTCCAGTATGGAACCCTGATGGGAGTCCAGTGTGGAACCCTGATGGGAATCCAGTATGGAACCCTGATGGGAATCCAGTATGGAACCCTGATGGGAGTCCAGTGTGGAACCCTGACCTGGGATGGGGGGGTGGGACGCAGCCCTAAATGGTGGATTTGGGGCCGGGGCCGCAGGCGACCACGCAGTCACTGGAGACGGAGCTGCAGCGCGTGCGGGAGCTGGGCGGGCAGCAGCGCAAACGGGCGGCCGAGGTCCTGAACGGGCTGATGAGGGACCTGAGCGAGTTCAGCGTCATCGTGGGCAGCGGCGAGATCAAGCTGGTGAGCGGGGATGTGTGCGTCATGTGTGCGTCATGTGTGTGTTGTGTGTGTGTCACGTGTGTGTTGTGTGTGTGTCGTGTGTGTTGTGTGTGCGTCATGTGTGTGTCGTGTGTGTGTTGTGTGTGTTGTGTGTGCGTCATGTGTGCGTCATGTGTGCGTCATGTGTGTGTTGTGTGTGTGTCACGTGTGTGTTGTGTGTGTGTCGTGTGTGTTGTGTGTGCGTCATGTGTGCGTCATGTGTGTGTTGTGTGTGTGTTGTGTGTGTGTTGTGTGTGTGTTGTGTGTGTGTCGTGTGTGTGTCGTGTGTGTTGTGTGTGTGTCATGTGTGTGTTGTGTGTGTGTTGTGTGTATGTCATGTGTGTGTCATGTGTGTGTTGTGTGTGTGTTGTGTGTATGTCATGTGTGTGTCATGTGTGTGTTGTGTGTGCGTCATGTGTGTGTCGTGTGTGTGTCATGTGTGTGTCGTGTGTGTGTCATGTGTGTGTCGTGTGTGTGTCGTGTGTGCGTGTCATATGTGTGTGTGTGCGCCATATCCATGTGTGCCACATGTGCCATGCCATGCCCATGTGTGCCATGCTGTGTCCATGTGTGCCACGCTGTGTCCATGTGTGCCATGCCGTTCTGACCATGCTGTGCCGTGCCGTGCCGTGCCATGCTGACCACACTGTGCCTTGCCGTGCTGTGCCATGCTGACCACACTGTGCCATGCCATGCTGTGCCATGCCATGCCATGCCATGCTGACCACACTGTGCCATGCCATGCTGTGCCGTGCCGTGCCATGCTGACCACACTGTACCATGCCGTGCTGTGCTGTGCCATGCCGTGCTGTGCCATGCTGACCACACTGTGCCATGCCGTGCTGTGCTGTGCCATGCCGTGCTGTGCCATGCTGACCACACTGTGCCATGCCGTGCCGTGCCATGCTGACCACACTGTGCCATGTTGTGCTGTGCCATGCCGTGCTGTGCTGTGCCATGCTGACCACACTGTGCCATGCCGTGCTGTGCCGTGGCAGCCGGTGGAGGTGAGCGGTGCCATCGAGGAGGAGTTCGCGGTGGCGCGGCTTTACATCAGCAAGATCAAATCGGAGGTGAAGTCGGTGGTGAAGCGGTGCCGGCAGCTGGAGGGGCTGCAGGTGGAATGCCACCGCAAGCTGGAGGTGACGGGGCGCGAGCTTTCCTCCTGCCAGCTGCTCATCTCCCAGGTGGGGGAGAGCGGGGGGGCGGGAGGGTGTGAGGGGACCCCCGGGGTCGGTG
>NW_011152216.1:0-584 GCF_000146605.3 Meleagris gallopavo | reverse complement strand
CAACCCCATTCCCAATCCCAATCCAAACCCCACTTCAACCCAAACCCAATCCTAATCCAAACCCAATTCAATCTGAATCCCAACACAAACCCCAACCCAACACCAATCCCACCCCAATCCCAATCCAATCCCAACTCCAACCCCAATCTCAACCCAACCCCATCCCCAATCCAACCCCAATCCAATCCCAATCCTAACCCCAACCCAATCCCAATCCAGTTCAATCCCAATGCCAATCCCACTCCCAATCCAATCCCAACCCCACCCCCAATCCAATCCAATCCCAATCCAATCCCAATCCCAACCCAATCCCACTCCTAATCCCAACCTAATCTCAACCCAAGCCCATTCCCATTCCCACTCAAAACCCATAACCCAATGCCAGCCCAAATCCCAATTACAATCCCAACCCCATTCCTAATCCTACTCCCAATCCCAAACCCAGTGTCAATCCAATCTCAGTCCCAACGCCAAACCCACCCCAATCCCAACCCCAACTCAATCCCACTCCCCACCCAACCCCTCTCCCAACCCACCCCCACCCCCACCCACCCCCTCCCCATCCTCCCCCCGCTCCACCCCCC
>NW_011152215.1:0-614 GCF_000146605.3 Meleagris gallopavo | reverse complement strand
ATATCACTTCCCATCTATGATGTTTATATTACTGTTTATAAGATATTAAGTGGATAAAATCAGTACCTTTACTATAACATGCGCATATTTACAAAGCCCATGTGTTTATCTCTTATTAAAAAGAAATAATGTTTGTGAGGAAGGTGAATGTAAATGCCAACAACTCCATACTTAATGAGATGTAAACCTGAAGATGGAAATGTTTGAAGAACTTAAGGAAAAGCTGAGGTACAAATTTAGAGTTTACACAGGACCTGGAAATAGTCACATTTCACATCCAGGCCCATCCATAAATCCTTCTTCATAGTTGCGTGATATTCTGCCCAAATTGGCAACATGCCAAGCACTTTCATTTGAGTGTTTACCTGTCCTAGACAGTGTTCTCACCATTAAAAAAATAAAGTAAACATGAATCCTAACATGCTTAAGTACCACACAGGACTTTTGACAAACCTCAAATCTTGTTTTGGTCAAAATAAACAGAAAAACATCTGCAAAAGTAGACTACTGTTTGAGAGCAAGATTGCATTATATTCTATTTCTTTAGAAAGTGAGATAGGAATTGTCAACTGATATACATAAGGATGAGGAGAAAAAAAAAAACCAAAAAACTT
>NW_011152214.1:0-771 GCF_000146605.3 Meleagris gallopavo | reverse complement strand
TGCTATGTACAGGGTCACCAACCAGCAGCCCAGGCTGCCCAGAGCCACATCCAGCCTGGCCTTGAATGCCTCCAGGGAGGGGGCATCCACAACCTCCTTGGGCAACCTGTTCCAGTGTGCACCGCCCCTCTGTGTGGAAAAACTTACTCCTAAACCTCCCCTATCTCAGTTTAAAGCCGTTCCCCCTTGTCCTATCACTACCCACCCTCATAAACAGCCGTTCCCCCTCATGTTTATATGCTCTCTTCAAAAGCTGGAAGGCCACAATGAGGTCTCCCCGGAGCCTTCTCCAAGGTAAACAAGCCCAGTTCCCTCAACCTTTCTTCATAGGAGAGGTGCTTCAGCCCTCTGATCATCTTGTGGCCCTCCTCTAGCATTGTCTAGCTCATCTTTTTTTTTCTCCTCATGAAGTTTACCAGATGCTTTTATCTTTCTGCGAAGATGATTTTTTCTCTAAATAGACCTGTTTTCCGCGGGTGATGGGCTGACCCTTTGATCGGAATGTTTTTACCTTTTGTTTGTTACAGTATTGACACTAGGTAACACTTTGTCCTCAGACTGACGCGTGGACCAGTAACAAAGTAGAAAATGTATCAGCACAGCAAGAGTAATCCAGAAACCGTAGTTGTTGTAGCTTTCGTTAGCATTGCTTTTGTTTTTAAACCCAGAAGCACTCAACTGCATAGACCTCATTAATAGTTCGTATACATGGAGTTTTAAAGAGTGGTTGTGCTGGCAATTTGCATTTGGCTTTTCTTTTTTTTTTTTTTT
>NW_011152213.1:0-658 GCF_000146605.3 Meleagris gallopavo | reverse complement strand
TTTTTTCCCCATTTCCCACAGCTAATATTTCTGCAGAGTAAGGTACTGATTTCTTCACCAGCTAGCCTGGGCTGGAAAGTAACCATTTTTGTGGTTACACCCAACACGAGAAAGATTGATGGTGAAATGGTCAGGGTGGAAAGAGCAGGGTGAGAGGGAAATACATTGTCACACCCAGCACTAACTTTATCCCTAGTATGTCCATGTCTCTAGATTACTGTGTATTCCAGAAATGCATTCAGCACTTAAGACACTAGTGATGAATAAAGAAAAAGGATAACTTTCCTCAACTTACTACCAAGAGTGTACCTAACAAAGCCCAATAGGCTGTTGGAATTCTTTCCCATGAAGGTCCACTGATAGGTCATAGGCATCGTGGGGGATGCAGGATCTCAGGGTTTTCACTTTTCAGTAAATGAAAGCTGCTTTCAAGTTCATTTCCTGCATGTCATGGTTTTATGATTTTTGGTTATCAAAATTCCACATCGTATGCACTGGGAATTAAAAAGTTCAGTAGATCGTGGCTAGTTCCAGGTACCTGATTCTCAGAAGAGAAGAAGAACTACATACTGTATGTCCAAAGGATCATGCGTTATTCTGTTTCTATTTTCCTTTCAGAGGGGAAGGAACTGTTTGCAAATCAAGAGATGTCTTTTTT
>NW_011152212.1:19037-23636 GCF_000146605.3 Meleagris gallopavo | reverse complement strand
GAAGACTCAGCCTGTTCCGTGGAACCAAAGCCCCAGTAACTGATAACAACCAATGATCCATTGCCATCAGCAGGTAAGCTTTATTCCATTGTGACAGCGAAGAACAGAGCTAACACCCAAAGCATTTTCTACCTTTGCTTCCACGTGCACGCTTCTATTTCCCAAGCGTTACATATTCATTAGATGCCCACAAAGCCAGGTGCCAGATCACATTATTTCCCAAACTGTCTGTCCCTTTTCCAGGATCTCTGTCTCCTCCCTTTTTCTTCCTTTGTATGGTTTCTTTCTTCCAATTCAATTTCAGCTGGGGGTCACACACCCTCAGTTCAGTGGCACCCCGTGCAGCTCTGGCTCACAGAACTGCAGTGTTCTCCCTCAGTACAAACACTGGCTCCTCTTGTTCCTGCTGTGGGTTTCCTTGCTCGCTGTGAGTTATTGTGCTTTTGGTATCCTGTGCAATCAGCGGTCTGTGAAGCTTAACTCCCGTGGTTACAGTGAGGCGCAGTTCATCTCTCAGTCTGATTCTTCAGGCGGTTTGTCCTGGAAGAGAAAGAAGAGGCAACGGATGCTGAGGTGGGACAGCTTGTGATCCCATGGGAAACCCCCAATTCCTTTGATTTGGGGAAGACTCACCCGAGTCTTCAATTTCTACCACTGGAAAAAAAAGAGAAAGCATGATGAGGTGGGACAGCTTGTCATCCCATGGGCAACCCCATATTGCTTTGGTTTGGGAAGAAGGCTTACCCACTGCTTCACTTCTTTTCACTGAAAAGGAAAGAAGCACAGCGTGATGAGGTGGGACAGCTTGTCATCCCATGGGAAACCCCATATTGCTTTGGTCTGGGAAAAAGGCTTACCCACTACTTCACTTATTTTCACTGAAAAAGAAAGAAGCACAGCGTGATGAGGTGGGACAGCTTGTCATCCCATGGGAAACCCCAAATTCCTTGAGTTGAGGGAAGAAGACTCACCCAGTGCTTCACCTCTTGTCACTGGAAAAGAAAGAGCAAAGCAATGTATGATGAGGGGAATATCTCATCTCTCAACTCGCACAGACAGACTGATGCTTTTAATTTGGGAGGACAGGCTCACCAAGTTCTTCAACGTATTTCTCTGCCAAAGAAACAAAAAATAAACACATGATGAGAAGGGTCAGATGATCATCCCAGGGCTGATCCCATGGGAAGATCCCAAAATCCTCCCTTTACGGAGGGAGACTTACTCAGCTCTGCAGCACGTAAACCTGCAAAGGAAAAGCAGAAACAGTTGGTGATGAGAGGAGCATCTCATCCCACAGCTCCCGTAGGAAGACCCCATTTTTTAAATTTGAGGGGGGGAGACTCACCCATATTTGTTAAATGTCTCTCTGGAAAAGAAAGAGAAAAGCAGTGCGTGGTCAGAGGAGATTCTTCATCTCATATGCAGTCCCTTGGGAAGACCCCAAATTCCCTCAGTTTAGTGACTGCAACTTACTCAGCTCTGATTTCCGGTTCTCTGCAAAAATAAAGGAGAAAAAGCACGGCATGATGAGGTGGGGCAGCTTGTCATCCCACGGGAAACCTCAAATTGCCTTGCTTTGGGGAAGAAGACTCACCCACAGCTTCAGCTTGCTCCTCTGGAAATGGAAGAGGAAAGCAATGCATGATGAGGGGAATCTCATCACGCAGCTCACACAGGCAGACCCCTTTGTTGGTAATTTGGGAGGGAGGACTCACCCAGCTCTGCCATGTGTAGCTCTGCAAAAGGAACCAACGAGAAGCGCGTGATGAGAAGGTTCAGGTTATCATCCCATGGCTGATCCCAAGAGGGGACCCGAAATCTCTTTGGTTTGGGGAGGAAGACTTACTCAGATTAGGAATGCTTATACCTGCGAAGGAAAAGCAGAAACAGTGAATGATGAGAGGAGCATCTCATCCCACAGCTCACACAGGAAGACAGCAGGTATTTTTGGGGGAGAGGAGACTCACCAATCTTTTTGAAGTGTTTCTCTGGGAAAGAAAGAGAAAAGCAGGACGTGGTCAGAGGGGATTTTTCAGCCCGTATGTTTTCCCTTGGCAAGACCCCACATTCCCTTGGATCAGGGAAGAAGACTCACCCACTACTTCAATTTTGTTCTCTGAAAAAGAAACAGAAAGCAAGGCATAACGAGAGAAACATCTCATCCCGCGGCTCCCATAGGAAGACCCCTTTCTTCTAATATTGGAGAGAGGACTCACCCAGCTTTTCAACTTGTTTCCCTGCAAAAGAAATAAGCAATGCATGATGAGAAGGATGAGATTGCCTACCAAGGCTGCTCCTATGGGAAGACCCCAAATTCCTTCAGTGCAGGGAGGGAGACTTACTCAGATTTGTAGCACGTAAACCTGCAAAGGAAAAGCAGAAACAGAGTTCGACGAGAGGAACATCTCATCCCGCAGCTCCCATAGGAAGACCCCAAAGTTTTCAGTATGGGAGGGGAGACTCACCCAACTTCTCATACTGTTTCTCTGGAAATGGAAGAGAAATGCGGTGCATGGTCAGAGCGGAATTTTCATCCCGTACGCAGTCCCATGGAAGGACCCCACGTTCCCTCCATTTACTGAGTGCAACTTACTCAGCAGGGAGTTCCATTCCTCTACCAGAAAGGAAAAGTAACACATGATGACTTGGGACAACTTGTCACGCCATGGGCAACCCCACGTTCCTTGGCTTTGGGGAAGAAGACTCACCCACTGATTCTCTTTGTTCCACTGGAAAAGAAAGAGAAAAGCAGCGCATGATGAGAGGAACTTCTCATCCCACCGCTCACACGGGCAGAGCCCTTTTTTCTTTCAGTTTGGGCGGAAGCACTCACCCAGTTCTTCAATGTGGTTCTCTGCAAAAGAAACAAATCAGAAATGCGTGATGAAAAGGGTCAGGTTATCATTAAATGCTTGATGCCATGGGAAGACCCCAAATTCCTTCAGTGCAGGGAGGGAGACTTACTCAGATCTGCACCACGTAAATCTGCAAAGGAAAAGCAGAAACAATCTGTGATGAGAGGAACATCTCATCCCACAGCCCCCATAGGAAGACCCCAAAGTTTTCAGTATGGGAGGATAGACTCACCCATCTCATCACAGTGTTTCTCTGGAAATGGAAGAGAAAAGCAATGCATGATGAGAGGAACATCCCATTGCACAGCTCACACAGGCAGAACCCCTTTGATTTGGGAGGGAGAACTCACCCACTTCTTCAGCTAGTATCTCTGCAAAAGAAACAATTAAGAAATGCGTGATGAGAAGGGTCAGGTTATCATCCCGTGGCTGATCCCATGGGAAGACCCCAGATTCCTTCAGTGCACTGAGGGAGCGATAGTGAGATTTGCAGCACTTAAATCTGCCAAGGAGAAGCAAAAACAGGGCGTGATGAGAGGAACATCTCGTCCCACAGCTCACACAGGGGGACTGCAGTGGGTTTTATTTTGGGAGAGGAGACTCACCCGTCTTCTCATACTGTTTTTCTGGCAAAGAAAGAAAAAAGCAGCGCATGGTCAGAGGGGATTTTTCATCCCTTACGCAGTCCCTTGGGAAGACCCCAAATTCCCTCACTTTATTAACTGCAACTTACTCAGCAGTGAATTCCTTATGTCTGCAAAAAAGAAAATAAAAGCAATGGATGCTGAGGTGGGACAGCTTGTCATCCTAAGGGAAACTCACATTCCTTTGTTTCGGGGAAGAAGACTCACCCAATTTTTCCATTTGTTTCACTGGAACAGAAAGAGAAAAGCAATGCGTGATGAGAGGAACATCTGATCCCACAGCTCACACAGGCAGAGCCACTTCTAGCTGGGGAGGGAGCACTCACTCAGTTTTGAAGCTAGAATCTCTGCAAAAGAAGCAAATAAGAATTCATGATAAGAAGGGTCGTATTTTCTGATCCCACGGGAAGACCCCCAAAATCCTTCAGTTTGAGGGAAGGAGACTTACTCAGATTTGCTGCATTTAAACCTGCAAAGGAAAAGCAGAAACGGTGCATGATGAGAGTAAGATCTCATGCCACAGCTCCCATCGGAAGAGCATTTGGAAAAAAGAAATTGGGAATGGAGGCTCACCCAATATTGCAGGTACTTCATCTGGAAAAGAAAGAGCAGAGCAGTGCAGGGTCAGAGGGGAGAGCTGCTCATCCCACGGCTGATGCCGTGGGGAGTCCTAAATTCCCTCACTTTGGGGAAGGAGACTTACCCAACACTGCATCTTTTGCCTCTGCAAAATAGAAGGAAAGGAAAGGCATGATCAGAGGGAAGACCATCTCATCCCATGGCTACACCCATAACCCAGCCCCGAAATCTTTTTGTTCTGGGAAGTGATCAATGACCACTTTGGTCCCAAGAAGGAATTAAACTAATAGAAAGAAAGTGATTGGGCAAGAGTTTTGCAATTGGAGCAGTCAGGATTGACACATCCCACAACCCAACTGCATCCCATGAACCCAGCACATGCCAAGGCCACAACACATCCCAAGGCCCCAAGGATCCCACGATCCCAACCCATCACATAAACCCAGCGCTCTGCAGTCTTCTGTCAGTTCCACTAAAGGGATTTTGGTGGTGGAAGGGGCTGGAAGGACTCACCCAGCTCT
>NW_011152212.1:0-777 GCF_000146605.3 Meleagris gallopavo | reverse complement strand
GCGATGCCGCGGCGACGGGGCTTCGCTGCGGTGGAACATCGAGGGGCGATGCTGCTGCAGAGGTGGACGTTGGAGGGCGACGTCGGGGCGTCACTGGGGGTAACATCGGGGAGCGCCGCTCGAGGGGAGACGTGGAGTGACGGCGGTGTGCAGGGATGAGGCGCCGCGACAAGGACTCCAGCCCCGAGCCCTGCGAGCGGAGCCCTCGACCGCGACGACAGAAACCCGTAACGCCCCGAATTCACCCCCGGAAGAGAACGACGCACGGCGCCGTACCGCGGTGAAAGCTGCGTGAAGCCCCAGACCGCCCCAAATCCCCCAAACGGCCCAAAAGCCCGCGCCAAGGAAAACCGCCATTGTCGACAAAGCAGTACGCATGCGCCATCTCGGACACGGCAATACGCATGCGCCAGTTGTGAGACGATAACACGCGTGCGTCATTTTTTGCTCTGCAGTACGCATGTGCCAGTTTTCACTCGCCAACACGCATGCGCCGGGTTTGGCACAGCAATACGCATGCGCCAGTTACGAGACAACAGTACGCATGTGCCAGTTTTTGCACGGCATTACGCACGCGCCATTTTGATACCACAATACGCATGCGCCGGTTTTGAGACGGCAACACGCGTGCGTCATTTTTGCTCTGCAGTACGCATGCGCCAGTTTTGACTCGCCAACACGCATGCGCCAGGTTTGGCACATCAATGCGCATGCGCCCTCCTCACATCCCTAGATGCCCCCCCCCGCCTTACCCCGTATTTTTGTTTCTCTGCCATA
>NW_011152211.1:0-648 GCF_000146605.3 Meleagris gallopavo | reverse complement strand
TTTTACCGACAGAAAGCGACATGGATTACACACTAACATCCAAGGCAGTAAACTAACACTTCTGGAGGGAACCAAGACAACATTTGCTGTAACTAAGAAAAAAAAAATACCAAAACAAAACACTACTTTTCATTAAGATATGAAAATAAGAATATCTAGGCACCTGTTGGCAGCTTAAACAGATCTTAAGAATCTTCAGTAAAACATCATTGATATGAGTTTTCCTTCAGACAAGTTACAACTTCTCAATACTGCTTGGAAGAAACCGACTACATACAATAAGGATGCTCAGATGAGGAGGCCCAGAAAGCTACAAAGGATTTGAGCTTGTGAGATCCCACAGGTTGAGAAGTTTCTGTGTAAGGATATACATGTAGCTTAGTTCCCAGTACATTCACCTATATTCCCCAGAATATAAGCTCATTTATGTGAAACTGTGATAAGTCAAGATAGAGAACCAACATCCTCTCTGCAAAGATCTTTAAAGGAGACAACCAAATGTGGGCCTTTTGTAGACATCAGCTTTAAGGTAAGGATAAAAGATATTACGTCCAACCTACTGCTCTCTTTGGAGTTACCACACACTTAATTTCAGGTACTGCAATCGGACAAAATAAATTCTGAAGTAGCCTAGAATAATCCATCATT
>NW_011152210.1:0-689 GCF_000146605.3 Meleagris gallopavo | reverse complement strand
TAAGAAATATAAAATGTACTATAAGAAGAATGACATTCTCACTTCCCAGTCAAGTGGAACAAATCTCTAATTTCCTCTCAGAATTTTTGTATGGATGTTTACTGGGGTGAGAAACAGACATTGACAAAAAGTAAGAATTATGGATTATGGGAAACTATGGAGATAATATATCCTGATCCATGTATAGAGTCTTCAAACTGTTACATTGTGTCAGAAAAAAATAATGGAATGTGTTTTAATTTGTTGACTTATGTACTAAAAATTAAAATGACATGATTTACCACAATTTGTTCACATAAAACTTGTAGCTTGTTAGTGATCAATGCTGTAACCAGCAATATGATTCTGATTAGCAGGTCATTGATTATATATAAAATGAGGAAAACAGAGCATAACACCTCTTCTTCTGGAAAGAAATTTAATATAAAATATGTATTAATATTTATGTAATCATTTATATAATCTTTTTACTTAGATACTGATAAGCTTCCCAACAACTGAATTGTAATTCAGCCAATATGGATACGAAGTATTTTTTTCTTAAAAATAAAATAATTGATATCTCAAATCATAAAACACCATTTTCTTTTTTTTTTACTTCTTATTTTAAGTACATAATTCTCTGTCATTACATTAATTAATTAATATTTGTTAGTTTGTTTTTCTCATGTCTTCAGTTTTATATATTC
>NW_011152209.1:0-672 GCF_000146605.3 Meleagris gallopavo | reverse complement strand
CAGCTCTGACCCGCTGTCGCTGGGGGTCGAAGAGGAAGTTGCCCCCATTGGGGTCGCTCTGCATGAAGCGGAACTCGAAGAGCTCGCGGAGGCACAGGCGGAGCAGCAGCGTGCAGAGCTGGGGGTCAGAGGTCAGAGGTCAGGGATTGGGGTCAGAATTTTGGGGTTGCGGGTCAGGGTCAGTTTGGGGTCAGGGGTCAGGATTGGAGTCTGGATTCAGGGTCTGGATTTTGGGATCAGGGGTGAGAGTCGGAGCTCAGGGTTCGGAATCCGGATTTAGGGTCTGGATTTTGGGGTCAGGGGTCGGGTTTTGGGGTCAGGGGTCGGAGTCGGAGCTCAGGGTTCGGGATCCGAATTTAGGGTCTGGATTTTGGGGTCAGGGGTCAGGTTTTGGGGTCAGGGATCGGAGTCGGAGCTCAGGGTTCAGGATCCGGATTTAGGATCTGGATTTTGGGGTCAGGGGTCGGGTTTTGGGGTCAGGGGTCGGAGTCGGAGCTCAGGGTTCGGGATCTGGATTTAGGGTCTGGATTTTGGGGGTCAGGGGTTGGGTTTTGGGGTCGGAGTCGGAGCTCAGGGTTCGGGATCCGGATTTAGGATCCGGACGAGGGGGTTTTGGGGTCAGAGGTCAGGGGTCGGGGGCTCACCAGGTCCCGCTGTGGCTGCGGCAGGTCC
>NW_011152208.1:0-675 GCF_000146605.3 Meleagris gallopavo | reverse complement strand
GCCTACTGCCCCCCTGTCACAGGCATAGATTGATCTAGTTAACTCCGTAACAACTCCAAGGGGCATCTGGTGCTAACTCCATGGTGAAAATGTAGTTTGAGATATGTGTTCCAGTGTCCTGAATACATTTCATGGCATAGATAATATAGCTCTGCTCTGCTTCTGCATTTTTGATCATAGGCGTGAAACACTGGTGCTGGCTTACATTGCAGATCTGTCTGTGTCACATTCCACATTTTCAACTTTTGCATTCATTATGTTTTTCTATATAGGCCTTACGTTTTTCACAGAAAATCACACCCAAACAATCAGTTTCTTTTTTAATAGTCTGGGTTGTCTACCAGGACTTGTGCAAGGCCTTTGACTTGGTCCTGCACCACATCCTTATCTCTAAATTGGATTTGAAGGCTGGACTATTCGGTGGATAAGGAGTTGGTTGGATGGTCACAGCCAGAGGATTGTGGTCAACGGCTCTATATCCAGGTGGAGGCTGGTCACAAGTGGTGCTCCCCAGGGATCCGTCTTGGGACTGGTAATCTTTAACACCTTCATCAACGATATAGATGATGGGATTGAGTGCACCCTCAGCAAGTTTGCAGATGATACTAAGCTGAGTGGAGCAGTTGGCACCATAGAAGGGATGCCATCCAGAGGGACCTGGACAGGCTTGAAAAG
>NW_011152207.1:0-491 GCF_000146605.3 Meleagris gallopavo | reverse complement strand
GTGCTTCATCACTTAGTGTTGTACCATGACTGGTACTGGTATGGATGGTAGCTGTCTTTGGGCTTCAGTCCACATTGAATTCATCATGTAGATACAAAAAAGGGAAGTCTGCACAAAGATAGACAACAGTGATAAGGATTGCTTCTGGCAATTTCATTAGCTTACTACAAAACCATAAACTAATATGAAATAATATTTAATCCAGAAATGCCCTTGCAATACTAGGAAGACCAGGAAGAAAATCTTCAATATACATGAAACAAAAACATTCAAGTAAAAACAAAACAAACAAACAAACAAAACCCTGAAAAAAAAAGGTAAATGACTTTATATATATTCTTTGGAGACCTCTTAAAAAACCTCACAACTTCCCTATTTTGTTATTAGGTCATTGTTGGTTAATGGAAAGGGACCTTGGTGTACTGATGGACAGTTGGCTGAACATGAGCCAGCAGTGTGCCCAGGTGGCCAAGAAGGCCAGTGGCATCCTG
>NW_011152206.1:0-820 GCF_000146605.3 Meleagris gallopavo | reverse complement strand
GAGGGGGTCCTGGGGTGGGGGCGGGAGGTGCCACCCTCGTGGGGACCCTGCGGTGGGGACGGCGGGGTGGCAACGTTGGGTGCCCATCCTCTGTGGGAGGGTTGGGGACGCGGTCTCCGTTGGGTCGGGGAAGGCGGGGGGGATCTCCCCAGCCCTGGGGAAGCCGCAGCTGTGCCGTCCCTGCTGTCCCCGTGTCCCCGTTGTCCCCCAGGCCCCGATCCAGAACCGGCCCCAGATCCTCTGGCTGCAGGAGGGTTTCCCTCTGCTTTCCTCTCGGGGAGACCCCGGGACATCCCCCATTCCAGGGGATTCCCCACATGGCAGCTCTGCCCGGGGTGGTGTGTGAGTGTCCCTGTGTGTCCCCATGGATGCCAACCGCCCGCCTTTCTCCATGCACCTCCAGACCCACGGATATCCTCACCCCCTTCTGCCGTTCCACGGGTCCTGCGTGGGACAGAACCCTTCCAAATCTGGGCTCTGCACTAGGGGGGGTGCCCATGGGGCAGCAGCACTGGCACTGGGGGGGTCCCACCATGGCACTGTCCCAGCCCTCCTTGTGCTGATGCTTCCACCAGCTCAGAGGTCCCAGCTCCACAGCCCTGAACCAATCTCAGCTCCCCTCATGCTGCCCCGTGGCTCTGAACCAGCCTCAGCCCCCCCACGCTGCCCCCCATGCAGTGTGTGGGGCCGGGGGCTCCCGCTGACACCAGCAGATGCTCTCCAGTCTGGGCCATATGGCCCCAGCAGGGCGTCCCTGGGACATGATGGCTGCAGGAGTGGGGCTGTGAGGATGGCCTCAGCACCCCAAATTCCTGTCTAC
>NW_011152205.1:0-575 GCF_000146605.3 Meleagris gallopavo | reverse complement strand
TGCGGTGCGGTGCGGAGCGCGGGGGGCTGCGGCCGGACGGCTCCTCCCGCGCCGCGAGAACAATACGAGGGGAGTGCGACTGAACAAACAAGGATCGATCAGATAATTTCAGATATTATAATTGGCTTTAATTAAACACACTTCGTTCTAATTAACTCTGAAATTTTAGCATGCTTTGGGACGTTGGTGTCTGATTTGATATTGTCAGTCCAGATGTCCTAATAAAATTCAATCCTCCACTCAAGACTTCAATATTCACTAAGAACAAAATGCAAATTAAATGTAAAACCTAAAGTATCGCCAAAGGTATAATCAAGAAAGGTGTCTCAAAACTTCTCACTTTTTATTACGCAGTAGTTAGAAAATGCAGATTACATCCTAACAAGACCTCAGCTGAATAATATAAAGCTTAACTCTTTCCTGGTCAAGGCTCGCTCTCCCCGGCGCTCTGCCCTGAAGGGATTCGGAGCGGCAGATGCCAACGCGCGGCGGGCCCGACGCCCCGCGGGCCGCGTCCCCTCGGGCTGTGCCCGCTGCTGAGCGGAGCTTTGGGCTGCAGCGCTGCCCCGGCGGGG
>NW_011152204.1:0-699 GCF_000146605.3 Meleagris gallopavo | reverse complement strand
GTGGGGTGTTGCACGTGAGGGGCTTTGCACACGAGGGGGGCTTTGCACGCGTGAGGTTTTGCACATGCAGGGCTTTGCACGCATGGGGCTTTGCACGAGGTGCTTTGCACACGTGTGGGGCATTGCACGTGAGGGGCTTTGCACACGAGGGGGGCTTTGCACGCATGACGTTTTGCACGTGTGGTGCTTTGCACGTGTGAGGTTTTGCACACGTGGGGCTTTGCATGAGGTGCTTTGCACACGTGTGGGGCATTGCACGTGAGGGGCTTTGCATGTGTGGGGCTTTGCACGTGTGAGGTTTTGCACGCGTGGGGCTTTGCACGAGGTGCTTTGCACACGTGTGGGGCGTTGCACGTGAGGGGCTTTGCACACGAGGGGGGCTTTGCACATGTGGGGTTTTGCACATGCAGGGCTTTGCACACGGGGGAATTTGCACGTGTGAGGTTTTGCACATGTGGGGCTTTGCACTAGGTGCTTTGCACACGTGTGGGGTGTTGCACGTGAGGGACTTTGCACACGAGGGGGGCTTTGCACACGGGAGGTTTTGCACATGAGGGGCTTTGCATGTGTGGGGCTTTGCACGTGTGAGGTTTTGCACGCGTGGGGCTTTGCACGAGGTGCTTTGCACACGTGTGGGGCGTTGCACATGAGGGGCTTTGCACACGGGGGGCTTTGCACGTGTGGGGATTTGCACACGAG
>NW_011152203.1:1522-3577 GCF_000146605.3 Meleagris gallopavo | reverse complement strand
GTACGGCGGGGCCGCCGCCTTCAACTCCACCCGCGACTTTCTGTTCCGCAACCGCGGCTCCGGGATCGCGGACGCGGGCTCCGGTACGGCTCAGCACGGCCTTTTCGGCGGCTCTCCCGGAGGTTTGCACGGCCCCGGAGGCATCCCGGACAGCCCGGGCTACCTGCTCTTCCCCGGGCTCCACGAGCAGAGCCCGAGCCACACGTCCCCCGGCGGGCACGTGGACAACGGACAGATGCACCTGGGGCTGCGCGGGGATCTCTTCGGGCGGCCGGACCCGTACCGCGCCGTCTCCAGCCCTCGCACGGACCCTTACGGCGGGGCCCAGTTCCACAACTACAACCACATGAACATGAATATGGGCGTGAACGTGGCCGCTCATCACCACCACCACCATCACCACCACGGGCCCGGGGCTTTCTTTCGGTACATGAGGCAGCCCATCAAGCAAGAGCTGTCCTGCAAGTGGCTCGACGAGAGCCAGCTCAGCCGGCCCAAGAAGAGCTGCGACAGGACTTTCAGCACCATGCACGAATTGGTCACCCACGTCACCATGGAGCACGTCGGGGGGCCGGAGCAGAACAACCACATCTGCTATTGGGACGAGTGCCCGCGGGAAGGCAAATCCTTCAAGGCGAAATACAAACTGGTCAACCACATTCGGGTGCACACGGGGGAGAAGCCTTTCCCCTGCCCCTTCCCCGGCTGCGGGAAGATCTTTGCCCGCTCCGAGAACCTCAAGATCCACAAACGGACGCACACAGGTAAGGGCTGGGGCTGCGCGGTGCTGACCGTGCGGGGGGAGCCGTGGAAATGCCGATGAGCCCCCGTTTGTGGAGATTCCGCCTCTTTTTTTCCCCCTCTTTATTTGATTTTCAGGCCCGCTTGGCGTCTCTCCTAATTAAATCAGCGAGACTTTGCTCAAAGTCTGTTTATTTGCAGCTCCGTCTTCCTTTCGGCTGCGGGAAAGTGGGGGAAAGGGGGGGGAGAAGGCAGGGAGCAAACGTGTTCTGGGCGCTGTGTGGGGCTGCCTAAGCTGCCAGGCCCATCTCAGGGCTTCTCCTTGCTCGGCCAAATTAAAAGTAACAAAGACTGACCCGAATGTATCTGCCGTGTAACAAACGCCGCTACCTCCGTTCTCTTCTTTGTTTTTTTTTTTGTTTGTTTGTTTGTTTTGGGGGTGTGGGGGAATCCCGGCATATCCTTGTGGTGAGGGTGGAGGCAGGGAGCTGCGGGATGGAGTGAGGAGTTGCCTTCCTTCACCATCTCTGAATTTCACAGGTGAGAAGCCCTTCAAGTGCGAGTTTGAGGGCTGCGACCGGCGCTTCGCCAACAGCAGCGACAGGAAGAAACACATGCACGTCCACACCTCGGACAAGCCCTACATCTGCAAGGTGTGCGACAAATCCTACACCCACCCCAGCTCACTTAGGAAACACATGAAGGTAATCACTCCCCTGCTCCTCTGCTCTTCCTTCCCCACGCAGCGATGCTCGGCTGCCGGTGTGCTCAGGGCCGGACGGGGCAGAGCCATGCATTGCCAGCACAGCACTCCCAGCTCCCGACCCTGCTGTCCTTAATGCCTGGGCCATGGCTGGAGCACAGCCCGGCGAAATGGCGTAGTTTCTTTTTGTGCTGCTGCTGGTGCAAGAGCTGCCTGGTTTGTAGGGCTCTGCACTTTGGAGAGCTGTGCAAATGCAGCCTGGGCTGTAGCTGCAGCCCCCCACGCTGGGATACTGCAGCCCCTCCATGCTGGGAAGTTGGTGGGAGCTGCAGTGGCACTGCACGATGCTCAGAGTGACCGGCACGCCGCCGACAGGAGACCCCAATACCCCCCATGTGCACACTAGCATCCCGACCTGCCTCAGCGCTGCCCTGGGCTCGCTCCCATCTTTACCTCTTGCTTTTAGGTGCACGAATCCCAGGGCTCGGACTCTTCCCCTGCAGCTAGTTCGGGCTATGAGTCCTCCACCCCCCCTGCGGTGGGCTCGGCCGGCAGCAAGGACTCCACGAAAACGCCGCCGGCAGCCCTGCAAGGGAACCCCGGCCACAACC
>NW_011152203.1:0-529 GCF_000146605.3 Meleagris gallopavo | reverse complement strand
TGCAGTCGCAGTCGTTTATTTGATTTATTATTTTTCCCTCTCCTTGCCCAGTACCTCTTCCTCTGATTCCCCACTTTTTACTTTTAATTTTGTTTTGTTTTGTTTTTCTTCTTCTTTCGGTGGGATGTTGACATGAGGATGAAAATTCTCCTTCGCCTTAGTGGTGATTGTTTAAACTTACAGTCTTAAACCGTGCCAAAGTCCTGTTATGTCTTGAACTTTCCTCTCTAGCTCTCCTGCTGCTTCTCTCTCTGCTCTCCTCCTCTTTCTCCTTCTCTCTCTCTCCAAGCATTACACTTGTGAATGTATTCTCATCTGATGGGGTCGGTCAGTATTTTTCAGGATGAGGATGTGGTGTTTATTCTACCCAGATTGTGACGTTTAGTATAACAGTTGCCTTTTTGTAATAACTTTTTTTGTAAATACATATCCATGATGCCATATTTATCGTTCGTAATTTAATTATTGATACAAAGTGCCGGGAACTGAACAATATTTATGGGGGAGAAAAAATTGTTTTCTAACAAAA
>NW_011152202.1:0-655 GCF_000146605.3 Meleagris gallopavo | reverse complement strand
CCGACAAGACGCTGGGGCAGGGCAGCTCGGAGGAGGAGGTGGAGCCCTACACCGTGACGCTGCCGCCGGCGCAGCTGTCCTCGAGCGACGAAGAGACCAGGGAGGAGCTGGCCAAGATCGGGCTGGTGCCTCCGCCCGACGAGTTCGCCAACGGGGTCCTGGTCACCACCCCCGGCACCCCCGTCAGCCACCTGGCGACGCCCAGCACGCCATCCGCACCAGCGGCAGCAGGAGCTCCTCCGACCGCGGGCGGAACACCCTCAGGGAAGCCCCCCGATGCCCCCGCGGCCCCGGAGTCGGCGGCCGACTCGGGCGTGGAAGAGGTGGACACCAGGAGCTCGAGCGACCACCACCTGGAGACCACGAGCACCATCTCCACGGTCTCCAGCATGTCGACGCTGTCCTCGGAGAGCGGGGAGCCCACTGACACATACACTTCCTTTGCGGACGGACAAACTTTTATACTCGAGAAGCCACCAGTGCCTCCAAAGCCAAAACTCAAGTCCCAGCTCAGCAAGGGGCCAGTTACTTTCAGGGACCCACTTTTGAAGCAGTCTTCGGACAGCGAGCTCATCTCCCAGCAACATGCGGCCACGCTGGCGTCCGCCAGCATTGGCCGGCCACGCTACCTCTTTCAGAGAAGGTCCAAGCTATG
>NW_011152201.1:0-494 GCF_000146605.3 Meleagris gallopavo | reverse complement strand
ATGACCATCTCTGAGGAAAACAAAATAAAGCAAAACTAAAAATATACACTGATTAAAAATATTCAACTGGAAAATAAATATTTTCTATTATAAATTTTTAGGCTTTGGCAGCATAAGTAACTGTACCATGTTCAGTATGTTTGCCTTGCGCTACTCAGAACTGTGTGCCTATCACTGTCTGTAGAACTCATATTAAGTTTCAGTTGAATTAATTATGAATTTGTTGGTTTTAAATTTCTCAGATTAAAGAGAATACTTAGTCTTACTTACAGGTCTTCTTATATTCCCAGTGGGAAATACTGGTTTTAAGGTTTAATTATTATTCATCTGTATTCTGATGCAGAGCATGTTAACTGTTTATGGCATTTGGTTCCCACTGCATAACTCAAGACTGTGAAACTAAACGCAGTGACTTTGGTTCCCATTATATCACATATTGAATGAATAATGGAAGATAGAGTTTACTCTTTTTTCTTTTTTTTTTTTCCTGTTTT
>NW_011152200.1:0-649 GCF_000146605.3 Meleagris gallopavo | reverse complement strand
AACACTTATTTATTTATTTATTTATTCATTCATTCATTCATTCATTTATTTATTTATTTATTATTATTATTTTCTGAGACTCCAGATGCACCTGATGGAGTCCTATTGAAATCACAGAATCAGACTGATTATTTCTTGCCCCCACAAACGTTACCCTTTTTTTCATACAGATTATATTTTAAACAAAATTTCCCTAGTAGCAAATCTCTACATAAAAATCCTTAACTAACATCCTTTGAGTATTATACAGACCTTTCTATTAAAACAAATAACTGATACATCTAACTGGTTTAAGCAGGGAACAGAGGAGTAGGTGGTCTCATTAAGAACCCTTCTTCCATAAGAAAGGCATTTCTCATTGTCTTTACCCAATTATATAAATGACCTTTGCCATGGAATTGATGAATGTATAAATCTTTACATAATATATTTTAATGTCCTGCTGGTAGTAATCATTAATATAAAACAAAACAAAACAAAAAGATTTCCAAACAAGAGCTCTATTATTATTAAAGGGACATATTACTTGCAATTTTGTGAACAAGAATTTCAAATGCTTTTTATTCCCATATCTCATGCTGTGATAGAAATTCACATTTCTTTTCTATCTCCCCTCCCCTCCCTTATTTTCCTTTTCTTTTTCCTTTTC
>NW_011152199.1:0-698 GCF_000146605.3 Meleagris gallopavo | reverse complement strand
AAAAAAAAAGTAAAAGAAACAACTAGGAAGACTCCAAAACCTCAGATCTTCATGCAACTTTGTTGTACTGAATCAAAAATAACGTGACTCCTACCCTCCTGACATCAACTCTCAACTTTATTACAATACCCAGTTCCTGTTTCCAGACATTCTAGTATCTTCAGATCAACTTCCTCTCTCAGCATATTATCACTCAAACCCAGCCACCAGTAGCAAAAAACATAAAAAATAAAAGAAATGCTGAGTTATATCAAAACTACTTCAATCACTAATACCAGGCAGCAGATTCAGATTCAGAGAATGAATCTAAGAAGCAATACTGGAAAGGAGTGTCCCTTCCTCTCAGCATATCACGTTTTCTTTCAGCAAACAGCAGTTCAATAGCTATGGAAAGCAACTGAAATGGTGTTTTGAATAGCTGAAAGTGAACTGAAACAAGGGCTTGCATTTGTTATTGAAGCAGAATCTTACAAACATAGTTTGTTCTTTCCAGCCCTTTACTCCTCTTCTCCCTGTCAAGAACCAAGACAATTACGCAAACAAAAGCAGGACTCAAATACACCTGCCAAAACTGGGAGGAAGGTGATTCCTGCCTTAGCAGGGATTCCTGAGAAAGTTTCCTTTCACACCAGCATGAACAAAGGTGCTGAGGAATTTCTGGTGCATATTTTAAATTATTTGTTTGAAGCTTTTTTTTT
>NW_011152198.1:0-697 GCF_000146605.3 Meleagris gallopavo | reverse complement strand
CTCGCTGAGGGGGACGCGCCTCCGCCCTCACACACCCCCGGGGCGCCGTGCGGCAGCGGGCCGCGAGGGGCGGTGTGCCCCGCGATGCGCGGGGTGCGATGCCGGGTTTCGCTCTCGGCTTTGCGGTGTCACCGCGCCGCTCCTCGGGCGGGGTGTGCCGTGTGAGGAGGAGCTGCTCGCTCCTTCCGCGGTGCCGCCGTGAGGGTCATCGCCTCTGATGGAGGGAACGAGTTTCGGAGCGGTTCGGTCTCACTGGGTGATACTACGAAGCGATGGATCGGCGGCACGGAGGGCGCCCGCGCCCCACTGCTAACGGCAACGCGAATCCCGCTGAAGGGGGAGCGGGAGGGCAGCGAAACAACGCGCTGCTCCTGGGGAACATCGCTCCAGAGAACGACAGCAAATAAACGCTAATAAAGAACGCAGCAGCCCCTTCTCCTCCTGCCCACGTATTTCGTGGCAAACCGCCCCGGGACACGAGAAGCTAGAATTGTTTGAATTGCACGATAGACGCGGAGAGGACGCGTTGGGTCAGCGGGGAGCAGCACAGGACGGGGCGGAGGGGCTGGGAGAGCCCCTGAGGGAAGGGCGGCAGGGTGCCGCCGAACGGCTGAGCGCAGCACGGGCTGCAGCCAGGCAGCGTTCCCCCGCTGCGCGTCCGCTACGCGCGCATCCCGCCATTCACAAACGCGGGCAG
>NW_011152197.1:0-655 GCF_000146605.3 Meleagris gallopavo | reverse complement strand
TATAATTCCCCCATATGGCCAGTGCGAAAGTCAGATGGCATGTGGAGAATGACAGTGGACTACAGAAAATTAAATAAGGTCATGCCACCTATTCATGCGGCCGTACCCAATGTTGCCTCCCGAATGGACACATTGAGTAGGGAGACAAAAACCTATCACTGTGTCCTAGATTTAGCAAATGCGATCTTCAGTATCCCAATTGCTGAGGAATCACAAGATCATTTTGCGTTTACGTGGGGCGGCATGCAGTGTACCTTTCAGGTCCAGCCACAGGGGTTCGTGCATTTGCCAGTGTATTGTCACAATCTAGTGCACGTGACCTGGCTGATTGGAAAAAACCTGATGATGTGAACCTATATCATTACCTTGATGATCTCCTGTTGACATCCGACTCACTGGAGGCAGTAGGGCAGGTGACGGATTCATTAACTGCTTATTTGCAGTAGGGAAGAGGATGGGCTCTAAATCCCCAAAAGGTGCAAGGTCCGGGCCTGTCTGTAAAATTCCAGGGGGTGGTTTGGTCAGGAGAGACCAAAGTACAGCCCAGTGCTGTCGTAGGTAAGGTTCAGGCATCCCCAGTCCCTACAACATGGAAGCAGCTGCAAGAGTTTCTAGGTATATTGGGTTACTGGCGTTCTTTTATACCTCACCTAGC
>NW_011152196.1:0-755 GCF_000146605.3 Meleagris gallopavo | reverse complement strand
ATGGGGGGGGGATTTAAAGGGCCACAGGCGATTTATTTTGGGGATGATGGGATGATGGGCAGGGATTGGGATTATGGGGTTGGGATTGGGATTATGGGGTTGGGATTGGGATTATGGGGTTATAGGATTGGGATTATGGGGTTATAGGGTTGGGATTATGGGATTATAGGGTCGGGATTATGGGATTACGGGGTGGGATTGTGATATTATGGGATGGAATCCTGCCTCTGAGCTCCGTATTTGAGTCCATTTTTGTGACCTGAGGCCGATTTCCGCGACCCGAAATGGGGGAAATGAACCACAGGGTTGGGATTACGGGGTGGGGATCGGGATTATGGGGTTATAGGATTGGGATTATGGGATTACGGGGTGGAACTGTGGTATTATGGGATGGAATCCCATCCACGCACTCCATATTTGAGTCCATTTTTGTGACCTGAGGCCGATTTCCGCGACCCGAAATGGGGGAAACGAACCACGGGGTTGGGATTACGGGGTGGGGATCGGGATTATGGGATTACGGGGGGTATTATGGGATGGCGGGTGGTCAGGCCAGCTGGTGGGGAGCCTCGAGCATCTCCATGAGGAAGGTGTCGATGGGGGTGTCCCCGATGAGCTTGAAGAAGAAGAGGTGCTCCAAGCATTTCAGGCCGATGGAGCGCAGAGCCGGGAGGCGAAGGAGCAGCTTGGCGAACCTGAGGGAATTTTGGGGTGAAAAAGCACAATTTTGGGTCATTTGGGGTTGGTTTTTTTTG
>NW_011152195.1:0-888 GCF_000146605.3 Meleagris gallopavo | reverse complement strand
TTTAAAAGGAAGAAACAGAGGAAACCAGCATTCAGCAATGATAGTTGAGTGCTGCACAAAAAATCGCCAGTGTTCTACAACAAAACATGACATGAGACAAAACATCCATCATGTTTAATTCAGTGTTGGCTGCACAACTTCATACTTTTGTTCAATATTAACTTATCTGCACTGAAGCTGTCTGCTCTAGATGGAAAATGACTCAACTGTTAACACAGATCTGACACAGCCACTTTCAACAATACAAATAACTGTACTTAGAATAGATACCCTGTGTGCCCTGTTTTTCTAAGGGTCTGAAAGAACAGAAGGCCTATACAAACATTCTGTCATTAACCTACAGGTACAAAACAAGAGCTTCAAACCATAGCACTACAGCAAGAGCCCAAGTATAAATTAGCAAAACCACTTCATGAAGTAGGACACTGCTGAAGCCTGGTCTAGTGGTTGCCCATGGCAGGGGGGTTGAAACTAGATGATCATTGTGGTCCTTTTCAACCCAGGCCATTCTATGATTCTATGACTTGCTAAATGGACAACTGCATAACACGAGTCATTCAGAAAAGCAATTTCTTCCACTAAAGAATGTATCCCCCGTTGAATCAATGTTAAAGAGGAAATGAGAAAAGAGCAAAACAAGACTTCTTTTAAAATCCTAGTTATAGGACTTTATCTAAACAACTAGTAATACTTCTTAAGTAATGTCTGTATCATTTCTTTTTAAAGCAAAAATTGTGATCACTTGATCACGTGGATACTGGGTCACCCGTAACATGCAAAATAATAGTTAAGAATGGCAGCTCTGCACAACACAAAAATGGTGCAGCCAGTCTCCCTGTGCAGAAAATCCTGTCTCTAGCTCATGAGTCTGAAGACAACCTTGAAAAA
>NW_011152194.1:0-670 GCF_000146605.3 Meleagris gallopavo | reverse complement strand
GATAGAGGCAGTGGGGGACCCCCAAAAAGTGAGGGCAGGGACATTGGGGGACCACAAAATGGGGACAGGGACATTGGGGATCCCATAAATTGGGGATAGAGCCATTGGGGGACCCCAAAAAATGAGGGCAGGGACACTGGGGGACCCCAAAATGGGGACAAAGCCATCAGGGATCCCATAATGGGGACAGAGCCATTGGGGGACCCCATAAATTGGGGACAGAGCCATTGGAGGACCCCAAAATGGGGACAGGGATGTTGTGGGACCCCAAAATGGGGAGAGAACCATTGGAGACCCCATAAATTGGGGATAAAGCCATTGGGGACCCCAGGAATGGGGACAGGGACACTGGGGGACCCCAAAATGGGGACAGAACCATTGGGGGACCCCAAAACGAGGACAGGGACATTGGGGGACCCCATAAATTGGGGATAGAGCCATTGGGGGACCTCAAAAATGGGGACAGGGAAACTGGGGGACCCCAGAATGGGGACAGGAACATTGGGGGACCCCAAAATAGGGACAAAGCCATCAGGGACCCCAAAATGGGGACAGAGCCATTGGAGACCCCATAAATTGGGGACAGGGCCATTGGGGGACCCAAAATGAGGAACAGAGCCATCGGGGACCCCACAAATGAGGACGGGGCCCATTGGGGACAGAACCTACG
>NW_011152193.1:0-617 GCF_000146605.3 Meleagris gallopavo | reverse complement strand
CTATTTAACAATATTTTTCCTCGGCAAAAGAGAAAATAGAGCAGCACATGCTACACCAGCCTTTATATAACTTAAGAAGGAACAACACATATGCCAGAAGAGTAATTGAACTCTTGCAGGTATTCAATCATTGGGTCCAATATCAAGACTGTAAGGACAATTTTCATTTAATACACATGTGATGGTTGCTTTCAGAAATGAACTGTTGACTATCTGGAGACAAATTCAGACACTCACAGAAGCAATGGAAATCAGTGAATATTTATTTTCTAACTTACAGACACAAAGCTATGAACCAGAAAATAAACCTTAGCAATAGCCCTGCAAATACAGCTTTATACAGCTAGCTCTTCATAATTACAACTTGAATATCATTCTATTCTATGTCAGATAAAAAAATGAAGACTATTAATATATTAATAAATTCATTTAGTTTCTAACAATAATAAGTATTTATCCTAAAATGAATGTCAGCTATTACTTGACTTTAAATACTTTCTGTGGCGGGGGGGAAAGCAAAGCTGTTGGCTTGACAGGTAGTTAGATCCAGAGATAACTCCATGACATCTGCATCTGTGACAGGGGAACAGCAGACCCACAGGCCCACTGGCCTGAAA
>NW_011152192.1:0-698 GCF_000146605.3 Meleagris gallopavo | reverse complement strand
CGCTGCTGGCCCCCCCGCCACCCTCCGAAGCGCTGGAGCCCGATGAGGTGCCCAAGACCCCCGCGGCAGCGGGGAAGAAGAGCAAGTGTCGGGGGGTGCGGAAGATGGTGGTGAAGATGGCCAAGATCCCGGTGTCGCTGGGGAGGAGGAACAAAACCACCTACAAGGTGTCGTCGCTCAGCAGCAACCTGAACCTGGAGGGCAAGGAGCTGGCGGCCAGCAGCTCCATGGAGCCCACGCCGCTGCTGAAGATGAAGAACAACGGGCGCAACGTGGTGGTGGTCTTTCCCCCCGGCGAGATGCCCATCATCCTGAAGCGCAAGCGGGGCCGGCCTCCCAAGAACCTGCTGCTGGGCCAGGCCAAGCCCAAGGAGCCGGTCCCGGAGGTGAAGAAGAGGAGGAGGAGGAAGCAGAAGCTGGCCTCGCCGCAGCCCTCCTACATCGCCGACACCAACGACAGCAAGGCCGACTACTCAGACGTGTTGGCCAAGCTGGCGTTCCTCAACCGGCAGAGCCAGTGCTCGGGGCGCTGCTCCCCGCCGCGCTGCTGGACGCCCAGCGAGCCCGAGTCCATCCACCAGGCGCCCGACACGCAGAGCATCTCCCACTTCCTGCACCGCGTGCAGGGCTTCCGGCGGCGCGGCGGCAAGGCGGGCGGCTTCGGCGGACGCGGAGGAGCCCATGCGGCCCGCGCCTCC
>NW_011152191.1:0-593 GCF_000146605.3 Meleagris gallopavo | reverse complement strand
GAACTGCATTCAGTCAACTGGGGCAAAACTCATCCTGGGTCCTTCAAGGCCTACTATACTTCTCAATTTCTTTCTTTCATTACAATCCCTGTTTCTAGATACTTTCCAAGCCCCCCTCATTTAATTTGTCTGGGTCCCTTACTTCAACTCCTTTTACCTGTATTCTATCGGGAAAAAATATTCTTGCTCAGACTAGCAAAAGACCTTCAGAGGTATAAACAGGTTAAAGGTTGTAACTATTCATGCCAGACAGACCCTCTTGACATGATCATGAGACGTCTAGCTTGTACACCTGGCATGGGTGTCAGCAGATGCTATAAAGACCATTGGCAAGCGCTGCCAAAACTGAGGTGGCTTAGTGGAGGCGAGTGGCAAGGAGCTATGGGTTCGTGTGTGACAAAGGAGAAGATGGATTGCCAATTGACAGAAGAACCCATCGATTATACATGGAACCCGCTTTACATTGCCCCGACTGGGAGCTGACAGAGCAGCCGACCTGCGCAGGAGGTGAGTGCCAACATGGAGCTGCATCTCGCGCAGGAATGGTTCCATGGCAAGCTGGGGGCAGGGCACGGTGAGCAGCACATTGCTGA
>NW_011152190.1:2366-2945 GCF_000146605.3 Meleagris gallopavo | reverse complement strand
GGGAGAGGTGGCCAATGCTTTATGTTTACACTGACTCGTGGATGGTGGCAAATGCTCTATGGGGGTGGTTACAGCAGTGGGAGCAAAACAACTGGCAAAGAAAGGGTAAACCTATTTGGGCTGCTGACCTGTGGAAAGATATTGCTGCCCGAATAAAGAATATGGTTATAAAGGTGCGTCACGTAGATGCCCATGTGCCTAAGAATAGGGCTACTGAAGAGCAGCAAAATAACCATCAGGTAGACAGAGCTGCCAGAATTGAGGTGGCCCAAATAGATCTGGACTGGCAGAACAAGGGTGAATTATTTCTAGCCCGATGGGCCCATGAGACCTCAGGCCATCAAGGGAGAGATGCGACATATAAGTGGGCTAGAGACCGAGGGGTGGATTTAACTATGGATGCTATTGCGCAAATCATTCACGACTGTGACACGTGTGCCACAATTAAACAAGCCAAGAGAATGAAACCTCTCTGGGAGGAAGGGCGATGGCAAAAGTACAAATATGGGGAGGCATGGCAGGTTGATTATATCACCTTGCCACGATCTCGTAATGGTAAGCGTTATGTGCTCACCTTGG
>NW_011152190.1:0-915 GCF_000146605.3 Meleagris gallopavo | reverse complement strand
GGGTGCCTGTCCAGCGGAGAAGAGCAGCTACGTTTCCCCAGGGGGCTTTGCGGTCAGTGAGGAGATATAACTCCCGGCAAGGTCACCTGATGCTCTCTTCTCTGCCTGCGCTGCTTCGCTTGCGCTTCTCTGCCTGCGCTGCTTCGCTTGCGCTTCTCTGCCTGCGCTTCTCGCCTGCGCTTCTCATCTCAGCGTTGTGGTAAGGCCGATCCACCATCAATTTCACATTCTCTCTCCTTATAAAATTCTGTTGATACCATATTTAGTAAATTACTTTGTTTTACCTCTAGATTGTTGCCACTGTTTTCAATTATTTCGGGGTCCCTTATTTTCTTTTTTTTTCCGGGGGTCGTCGGATCCGCGGATCCTCCGCCCTTCTAGTCACGGAACCGGGCCGAACCAGCCCGTAAACCGTTGACACATGCAGATAAATTTTTTCAGTAAAACATTTACAAGAGAGTATCTATATTTCAAGCCAAAGCAAACATTATCAACACAGTTCACTAAATTTGCAGTTGAAGAGACAAGAACAGTATGTGGAATTATGTATGCGTACTTTCTATCATTATTCTGGTGTTTTCAGTTAACTCTAACACAATTCCGTGCTAGTCAGTGAGCTACCTTTAGCTGTCTCTTTTCTTTCCCTATTTCACACTTGATGAGCTTTTCTGTGATATGCCACCACACACTGTTAATACCAGTCCTAGCTTGCAAGAGAAGCCGTCATATTACATGTTGATAAATTATCAGGGTAGGGAAGGAAAAAGCTGTAAGATACTGAAGTTGTCTCAAATTTGCATTGCACAGGTACACATTTACCTCTGTAAGAACCTATAAATGAGCTCCAAAACAACAACAAAAAAATAACACACACACACACACACACACACACACACACACACAACAAAACAAAAA
>NW_011152189.1:0-614 GCF_000146605.3 Meleagris gallopavo | reverse complement strand
GGGGGTAGTGGCAGCCCACGCTGGATCCCCGCGAAATGGGTAAAGCCAGCCCCGGGCCCAGCAGGGGTAGCGGCAGACAAGACAGACTGAAGATGGACTGAAGTGTCTCGCACTTTCTGCAACTGGCGACCCATTCTCTCTTTGTCCTTTGGGCTTGCCTTACCTGAATTGGACAGCGCACTGCAAGGAGTTGAACGTCTCAAGGCCGGTCCCGGTTAACGCTTCCTTGATAATAGCACGCGCAATGGCACTTGCAGAGACATCGCTCCCAATGTTAAGGAAGGCACAAACTGGGAATCTAGCCTTCTTGCTGGACTGATAATCCAAGAACAGGGGAGACCTTGCCCCTGGGCAATTCCCCAGTGGCAGACGTTTGAGAACAGTTCTGCACAACGACACCCGTAGACAAGGACTAATCTTTTTCAACAGATCCAGCATATCTGTGCCACAACGCACTATTCTTGACCAAATGGCTAAGGGAAATAATAGTAGAACGTGAGGGACACGGTAGCATGGCATAGAGAGGGGGGAGGTGTGGGTGGTACTCGGGCTACGGTGGGTGGGAGATACAGGGGGTGGTTCTGCATGGTGCTTAATGGGTCACAGGTACCCGG
>NW_011152188.1:0-872 GCF_000146605.3 Meleagris gallopavo | reverse complement strand
TCCTTCCCCTCCCAGCCTCTCCTCTCCTCTCACAGCCTCTCCTCTCCCCTCCCAGCCTCATCTTCTCCATGGTCGGCCTTTATTACATCAACAAAATCTCCTCCACGCTCTACCAGTCCGCAGCGCCCGCTGCCATCCCCACCAAAGCTGTCGGCAAAGGCAGGAAGAGGAATTGATGTCCGTGCTGGGGCAGCTCTCACAGCTCTGAGCCGTGCACTAAAGCCGTTCCTTTGTAGCTCTGCCTGGCTTTTGTTCCTCTGCTGATCCCCCGCCGTCCTCCGGCCCCTCTGCCCCCCAGATCCCCACCCTCTCCGCCCCACGCTCCCCTCATTGCTGCCGGGGAAGGCAGGGCGATGCTGGGTGCTGACTGCAGCTGCGCGCGCCGGCAGCGCCCACAAACCACCCGCAGTCCTCGCCGGGGAACCCAGACGCGTTCAGCAGTGATTCAGCGCCGTCTGAACTCATGGCCGAACCCCGGCCACGTGCTGACGGCGTCTGTCCGTCCGTCCGTCCGTCCGTCCGGCTGGGCCCGCAGGGCAGCGCAAAACGCCCAGGAGGAAAAGCCCAGCCACCCCAGCGCTGTGCTGGAGGCGGCGCTGCTCGGAGCGGAGCTCTGCCCGTTCGTAGCCTTCAGACACGCCACGCGTTCCCCCAAACGGCGAGGCTCGTTAATTAGGCAGCAAGGCTCGTTAATCAGGCAGCAGCTCGTTTAGGTGTGCTGTCGTGCTGTGAGATGCGCGCTGCGTCTCCCCCGGGGTCCTGAGAGCCCGGCCTGCGTTGCTGTTCTCCCACCTGCGGCTCCTTAATGCTGGGCCGCCTCTGCTGGCTCTCCCTGGCCTGGCGGAGGATCGCTGCGTGTTGTGCCTGACGCC
>NW_011152187.1:0-673 GCF_000146605.3 Meleagris gallopavo | reverse complement strand
TTTGACTGTTTTTGAGTGTGGTCAAACATTAGAGCAAATAGCTCCAAGAGACTGCAGAGTCTACAACTTTCAAAATCAGCAGTCCCGAGCTCCCGCAATAGATGATAATCTTTCTGAAAAGCACATGGGTTTAACTGGATATAGTGCAAATTTCAGACTGGTCTGTCAATTAATTAGTTAATAATAAGATTAATAATAATCCTCAGATACCAGGCTGTGACTGAGAACTCTGTCTTATAAAAAAATGCAAGAGTATGAAGAAAGAACAAAAAATAAAGAAAAAGAATAATGAATACAAAAAAAAAGCATGTGCAATATACATATCAATACTTAACTTTTTTTCTACAAAGAGAATGTTCTTTGTAGCTTATACAATGACAATCTGCTTTTCATAAGACAAGATATGTTATCTTGTAACGTGACATTACAGTCTTCTCTGTACCTATAAGACCTATGAGTGGCAGAACCACATGAATTCCGTGAGCAATTTCCACTTTGACAGAAGCAAAGCTCCACAATTAAGAAAGAATGTGTGTTTCTATCCAGACTGACTTTGTACCCCCAAGAAATTCCTATGATTTGTACTTCTACATGATCTCTGCAGCCAGAGATCGTCCATCACAACCAGTCCCGGTGGTTCCAAGGTATAAAGTCTAAGCATTATTTTCTGTAT
>NW_011152186.1:0-684 GCF_000146605.3 Meleagris gallopavo | reverse complement strand
ATTGGTGATAGGTGGATGGTTAGACTGGATGATCTTGAAGGTCTTTTCCAACCTTGGTGATTCTGTGATTTAATATCCTTTCATCTCGCTCCCTTGCAATACACACCACTTTCATCTTTTTTCATTTCATTTCATTATTTCATTTCATTTTTCTCCACTGCAGTTCACACTGCATTCAATTTGTTTAATTTCATTTTGTTCCATTTCTCTCCTTGGTAATCCAAACCACATTCATTTCATTTAATTTCATGTAATTTTATGTCATTTAATTTCATTTTATTACAATACAGTGCAATCCACATCAAATTCATTTCATTCCATTCCATTTCATTTCTGACCTCAGCAATCACAAGACCTTCATTTCATCAAGTTTCATTTCATTTCTCTCCACTGTAATACATTCCACAACTTCATTTCATTTCATACCTTTCCAGTCCATTCCGTTTTGTTTTGTTTCATTTTGCTTCATTTCTTTTCCCTTTCCCATTCCCATTCACTTTACCCTTCTCTTTTCCCTTCTTCTTCCCCTTCCTTTCCATCCGGTCCCTTCACTTCACTTTCCATTTCTTTCCCATTCCCATTCCCTTCCCTGGGCCCTGCCGCTTCCCCTTGTCCTTTTAACATTCCCTATTGCAATCCAATTCCCTTTCCCATTACCAATTGCTTCCCTTCCCTTCCCCCTTC
>NW_011152185.1:0-581 GCF_000146605.3 Meleagris gallopavo | reverse complement strand
AGCTGTGGTCACTGCAGGAGGGAGGAGGGAGACAAAAGAAAGGGAAAGGCCCACAAAACATCATCGTTTCTTTTTTCTGTTGATGTTTCTTTTAAAGTAACAGCCATACGGGGACGTGGGAGCAAATAACCAGCCAACAGGACATGCCTTGATTCTGTTTGAAGGAGCCAGGCCTCCTTATTTGCCCGAATTTAGAACTGCATCAAACAAATGGGCCCTCATCAGCTCCACTAAGAATGGTGCAGTTTTATTTTGGACAGAGATAAAAAGCCCACAGAGCTTAAAAAACAAGGAAGGATGCCCTGGTGCAGATGGGAAATAGATAATTAGTTTTCCTACAAAGAATAGAACAGGCTGCAAGATGCAGAAAACCACATTTAGGCTCTATTACATTTACAAATACATACATAAATATATTACATACAACAGCAACTCAAAGAGGAAGCGGGCGAGTCACACAGAGGATGATGGCTGCAGTTCTCCCCGCACAGACATTTGGCTGAGCAGTTACTTCTCCTAATAATTCCAGGAATGGGCTTCGGCTTTTCTTTCTTTTTTTTTTTCTTCTTTCTTTATTTCAT
>NW_011152184.1:0-589 GCF_000146605.3 Meleagris gallopavo | reverse complement strand
TTTTCTTACTATTAACTGTGAAATAGCTGAACAACTTTGATAACCATGCAAAATCTATCAGATCAAAATCAAACCCGGTGAATTTCCTGGGGCAGGTCTGTGTCCCCATATTAGGAAAGGAAACTTGAAAGAAAAAAAGCCAAACACGTTACCACATTGCCTCGACAGTCCTTAAGGAGCTGGTAGACCGGGATCTTGGCTTCATAACAATGCTCATTTTGGAAAAATTCCTCCAGTCTTTCTAGCACTCAAACATCAGTTGTCCTTATAATGCTCCAAGTACTCCATTTCAAAGTGTTTTTTTTGAATCCTCTCCTTAAAAATCCTTCACATGCTTTTCCTGTAATAATCCAGGCTCCAGAGGAAGAATTCTGACACGCTGCAACTCCTTCCTTTTTCACACTGAATTTACTCTAGCACTGTGCTGTTCGGAAATGACAGTGCTTTTCTCTTCTGCCTTGTATTGCCCTGGGAGGAACTAGTCTATTTTGAATCTATTCTCCCTGTAGGTCACATGGGAAACAAGGCAGCTGAAAAGAGTCTCTATCTCTTTCTTGCAGGCTGATAACAACAGGTTTAAAGGTCAATC
>NW_011152183.1:0-800 GCF_000146605.3 Meleagris gallopavo | reverse complement strand
TCTAGCTGCCTTAACAAGGCTAATAAAAAAATCAAGTAGCCCTGTTGAAGACATCAAAACCTAACCAAAATTCATTCTTATAAGCTATTATTTATCCTTGTGAACATATAATAAACAAGAAATAGCCCAACTCTCAATATCGGTGTAAAACAGCTTTACTGCTTAAACTGAATTAAAGTCCTAGACACATCTGTGCAGTGCCATATGAAATGTCTTTCCATCAATAAAATAAGAATGAACATGCAGTAAACCTTATCATGCAGGAGAAAGAAGCTCTGTTGCCCTGGCCATTATGCTCTCCAGAGAACAGAGTAGCTACTGACTGATGTCTACTGGATCAGAGCAAGGGAACTTCCCCCAGCACTACTGCAGACCTTTGTGCAGCCATGCAGCACACACACAGCCAGCAGTGCAGCACACAGCCTCCTCACTGCTCTTCCTCTAAAAGCAAGCACTGCAGAAGTCTGCAGTTTATGTGTTTTTTTGTTGTTGTTTTGTTTGGTTTTTTTTTTAGATAATGGTTTGATGCTTATCAAGGAAAAACGAATATTCTGTTAAGAATAACCTAAGATCACCTTCCCAGAATTCTCTCTCTTACCAGGTGGAAAGGTGGACAGGGAGGGAGCTTCCTTTAAGGCCAGTTAAGAGCTGAACTCTGTTTCAGTTTGGTTGCCTGAAACAACTTAAGACCAATGGCTTGACATTACATTAACCAGGAGACTCTAACCTGCTCTTCTTTTATGACCTGAACTTAGCAATTTCCTGTTTTTGTTTTTTTTTTTGTTTGTTTGTTTTTGTTT
>NW_011152182.1:0-547 GCF_000146605.3 Meleagris gallopavo | reverse complement strand
TTTTTTTTGTATTCTCATTCTCCTCTAGGGAGCTTGCTCTAAGGAAAAGATCTAGACAGGTCTACCTCAAAGCTCTGGCTGAACTGGGGTCCCATCACTACTCTTGTGGATATTTCAGTAGAACTGAAATACTCTGAACGTGTTTCAGGCTTTGCTGTTGAATACACTGAATAACATCTATTTTATGAAATTTGTATCTAATTATCTAGACACCTACCAATTTAATGCTGTCAGAAGTTCGATGTTAATTTCCATGGCCTGTGGCAATAGCTTAGTTATAGTAGGAACATTACCAGTGGAAATGTTAGTCACCTCCTAAGTGATATCAGAGATTTGCAAATGTCACTGATATAAAACCCTTGGATGTAGATACCTAAAGTAGTTGTAGCCTAAGGACCAGCTCCACATGAATGCAGATGTGTCAGCATAGGTTATTTGCTGATCCCTGCAAAGAACTGACTTCATTGTGCTGTATTAGGAGCCTAATAGAATATACAAATATCGAAGCAGAGTGATTCCTATGTCAGTCAGCTACAGATGACTAAAA
>NW_011152181.1:2479-4857 GCF_000146605.3 Meleagris gallopavo | reverse complement strand
GGGGACGTTGGTGACGCCGTGTCCCCGCCTGGCCGCAGTCTGCAGGGGAGCTGGAGAACGATGAGCGCACGGCCGCCGTCCTCTCGGAGCTGGTGAGCACCGCCTGCGGGCTGCGGCTGCCGCGCGGCCACGAGCCGCCCTTCAAACGGCTCTCAGGTGCGGCCCCAGCGTCCCCAAACCCCGTATCGCCATGTCCCAGTGTCCCCAACGTCCCCAAAACCCGTATCGCCATGTCCCAGTGTCCCCAACGTCCCCAAACCCCGTATCGCCATGTCCCAGTGTCCCCAAATCCCGTATTGCCATGTCCCAGTGTCCCCAAATCCCGTATCGCCATGTCCCAGTGTCCCCAAATCCCGTATTGCCATGTCCCAGTGTCCCCAACGTCCCCAAACCCCGTATCGCCATGTCCCAGTGTCCCCAACGTCCCCAAATCCCGTATCGCCATGTCCCAGTGTCCCCAATGTCCCCAAATCCCGTATCGCCATGTCCCAATGTCCCCAGTGTCCCCAAACCCCGTATCGCCATGTCCCAGTGTCCCCAACGTCCCCACATCCCGTATCGCCATGTCCCAGTGTCCCCAACGTCCCCACATCCCGTATCGCCATGTCCCAATGTCCCCACATCCCATGTCCCAATGTCCCCAATGTCCTCAAACCCCATGTCCCAGTGTCCCCAAATCCCGTATCGCCATGTCCCAATGTCCCCAATGTCCTCAAATCCCATGTCCCAATGTCCCCAAATCCCATATTCCCATATTGCCAATGTCCCCAGTGTCCCCAAATCCCATAGCCCAATGTCCCCATATCCCATTGTCCCCACGTCCCATAGCCCAATGTCCCCCAGTGTCCCCCAATGTCCCATATCCCAACGTCCCCACACCCCAATGTCCCCCTACCCCCAGTGTCCCCATATCCCACTGCCCCACGTCCCATAGCCCAAAGTCCCCGATGTCCCCACATCCCAATGTCCCCCAGTGTCCCCACACCTGCGTTGTCCCCACGTCCCCAGCGCTGTCCCCGTTGTCCCCGCAGTGGTTTTTGGGGAGCATTCCCTCCTGGTCACCGTTTCGGGGCAGAAGCTCTTCGTGGTGAAGCGACAGAACCACGTCCAGGAACCCATCACGGCCTGAGTGTCCCCAAAGTGTCCCCAAAGTGTCCCCAAAGTGTCCCCAACCGCCCCCAAAGTGTCCCCTCCCCACACTGTGACAATAAATTATGTCCTCACGTGTCCCCAACGCTGCTCCTTTTGGGGGAAAAATGGGTCCAGGGGGATGTGGGAAGGGGGAAGAGGACCCCAATGTCCTCAAAGTGTCCCCAAAGTGTCCCCAACCGCCCCCAAAGTGTCCCCAACCACCCCCAAAGTGTCCCCTCCCCACACCGTGACAATAAATTATGTCCTCATGTGTCCCCAACGCTGCTCCTTTTGGGGGAAAAATGGGTCCAGGGGGGAAAGAGGGACCCCAGTGTCCCCGAAGTGTCCCCAACTGTCCCCAAATTGTCCTTGTCACGCTGCCACCTCTGTGCCACCACTTTATTGTCACATGGGTGCAATAAATAACAGTGAAAGTTCTGCCCGCGCTGGGGACAGCGCCGCGTCCCCAAATGTCCCCAAAGCGCCGGGGTTGGCAGTGAGGGACCCCATGGCCCCAAATGTCACCAAGTGTCCCCAAATGTCCCCAAGGCCCCCAATATGGCCTCACACTCACTGTCCCCATAGCGGCAGTGCCCCCAAATGCCCCCAGATGTCCCCATAGCCCCAGTGTCCCCAAATGTCCCCATGACCCCAACGTCCCCCAATGTCCCCTGATGTCCCCATAGTCTCAATGTCCCCCAATGTCCCCTGATGTCCCCATAGTCTCAATGTCCCCCAGTGTCCCCGTAGCCCCAACGACCCCAAATATCCCCATGGCCGCAATGACCCCAAATGTCCCCAAATGTCCCCAAATGTCCCCATAGCCCCAGTGTCACCCAAATGTCCCCAACATCTCCTGCTGTCCCCATGGTCTCAATGTCCTCCAATGTCCCCCGATGTCCCCATGGCCCCAATGTCCCCAAATGTCTCCAGCATCCTTCAATGTCCCCATGGCCCCAATGTCCCCAAATATCCCCAGTGTCCCCATGCCCACAATGACCCCAAATGTCCCCAGCATCCTTCAACGTCCCCATGGTCCCAATGACCCCAAATGTCCCCATAGCCCCAATGTCCCCAAATGTCCCCCAACGTCCCCAAGTGTCCTCATGGCCCCAGTGTCCCCAAATGTCCTCCAGTGTCCCCATAGCCCCAACGTCCCCAAATGTCCCCCAAATCCCCCGCTGTCCCCTCCCTGCCCCAAAGGACACATCCCTGTGTCACCCCCATTGGCTGGGGACGGCGTCCCC
>NW_011152181.1:0-750 GCF_000146605.3 Meleagris gallopavo | reverse complement strand
GTCCCCAGATGTCCCCAACATCCCCACGGCTCTCGCTGAGGTCCCCAGGGTGTCCCCGCTGCCCCCCACTGGTGTCATTCCCCCCCACCAGGTGTCTCTACATTGACCCCATGTTATCAGGAAGGGGCCCCCACAGACCCCGAGACCCCCAGGGCGTCCTCAATGTCCCCAGCGTGTCCTCACAACACCCCCAACGGTGTCACTGAGGTCCCCAGGGGGGTCCCAAGGGGTTCCCAAGAGCCCCAAAGTGTCCCTTAGTTCCCCAAGGTGTCCCCAATGTCCCCAGGGTGTCACTGAGATCCCCAGGGTGTCTCTACATTGACCCCCATGTTATCCCTAAGGGGTCCCCACAGACCCCGAGACCCCCAGGGTGTCCTCAGTGTCCCCAGGGTGTCCTCACAGCACCCCCAAGGGTGTCACTGAGGTCCCCAGGGGGTTCTCAATGTCCCCAGGGTGTCCTCAGGGCGTCCCCACTGCCCGCCAGTGTTGTCCTCTCCCCCCAGGGCGTCTCTAAATTGACCCCCATGTCATCCCTAAAGGGTCCCCAAAGACCCCAAGACCACCAGCGAATCCTTAATGTCCCCAGAGTGTCCCCAGGTGACCCCAATGCCCCCAGTGTGGCCCCATGGCGCCTCCAGGTTGTCTCCAATGTCCCCAAGGAATTCAACCCAAAGACCCCAAAGTGCCCTCAGATGACCCCAATGTATCCCCAAATGACCCCAAGGGGCTCCCAAGGTGCCCCAGATGACC
>NW_011152180.1:0-777 GCF_000146605.3 Meleagris gallopavo | reverse complement strand
TTCTTTTTTTCCTTAGAGATGTTTCAAATCTTGGTTATTTCCTTGCCTCAGCAGTGACTGTAGTTCCACCCGCTTCATGCTCTGTGGAAGAGTTGACCTTTCTACCTAGCTTCACTGTTCCGTTGAGGCCTACCCTCCTTTCCTGCTGCAGCATTACTACGGCCAGGCAGCTCCATAGGGGGAAGAAGGAGTGGTCCAGGGACCAGAGGCTGGCGGTAGCAGAGCCTTCTCTCTTGGGGCACAGAGTCCTGGGCTCCAGCGGCCAAGCAGGTGTTAGGGGCGGCCCACCCGCCCCAACATTCAAGAGCACTGCGGTCGCATTCCAGCAGATGGCGCCATTGCAGCACGGAACGGAGGCGGGCTGCTGGGGTAGCGGGGTGGGGGCCGGAAGATTCACCCGGTGTGCTGAGCTTATCTGGATGTACGTGAGAAAGACGTTTAGTAGGGGGGCAGTTTCATAGGAAAAGTATTTATGGAATTCTAGTGGAAAAATTATTGAATCATGTATGCCCAGAATTCGGAAAGGAGCTCCTGAGTTGCTTTGGCTTCTACTGAACCACAGTGGCAGGACACTGTGAGCTTCATCTGTTTATATAGCTCTAACAACTAAATGAACAAAAAGTGACTGCAGGAACATCTGGGTACACTGATCTGATGGTTGGTGTGGAGAGCTGGGGCATTGCACTCTGGAAATGCACAGGTTGCTAATGGTAGTGAAGTCAGAACAAAGTCCCTGCACACAGCCTGGCCACAGCACTGTGCTGAGAGGAAGCAGTG
>NW_011152179.1:0-774 GCF_000146605.3 Meleagris gallopavo | reverse complement strand
CCGCATAAGATCCATTGACTCGTCCTCGGGCTCCGCCCGGCCGATAATTTCGCCCATTCGCAAGTGAGGAGCAGTTAATTATCGCCATCCTCGTCTGAGTAATGGAAACGTGGTTGTCCCAAATACGCCTTTTGTGTTTTGCCACCGCGCAAAGCCGTTACAGCACGCCGCTTCCTGGCGGTTTCGCAGCCCTCATCTGCTAAGCCCGGAGCTGTCGGCTCTCCTCAGCGCACCCGCAGCCTCCTCCGGCCGCACCCGCCTTGTTTGCCTGTCAGCACCAAACAGTCCTCTCACACCGTTTCAGACACCGCTGAATCAGCTTATTAAATAGATTCTTCCTTACTATCGGTCTAGTTGGGTCTGGCCCTTCTCTGTATTCAAAGTTATGAGGCCCATCGGCTCACACGTGCGTTTGACTCTACCTTGTGGTCACACTCAGCAAGTCACAGTTGAGCACGTTGGTGCTGATGGGCTGCCAGCGCTGGGGGAATGGGCTGCATGGAATCTATTCTATTAAGATATTCTATCTATTAAGCACATAATCTATTCTATCTATTAAGCACATGCCATGACTTTTCAGTCTTTCCATGATCACGCTATCTAACACTGTCAGACATTGCCATTTCGTGCCACCCTCGATACAAGACCTGAGGCACAGTCATACAGACTAGCTTTCTGCTGGCTCTGCCCCACCACATTGGTGCGGGAGGGGAAGTCCTCTTGAGAGGAACTGTCATCCTACTTTTAGTTTTGTTACTGAAACTCAATTGAGAC
>NW_011152178.1:0-759 GCF_000146605.3 Meleagris gallopavo | reverse complement strand
GGGGGGCTATGGGGTTCTGGGGGATCGTTATGGGTCCTACAGGGCCCCCATTGTCTCCTATGGGTCCTATAGGTCCCCAGGGGTCTCTGTGGGTCTCTATGGATCCCTATGGCTCCTATGAGTCCCTACTGGTCTCTGAGGATCCCTGTGGCTCCCATAAATCCCTATAGGTTTCTATGGGTTCTATAAGTTCCTACGCGTCCTACAGGTCCCTACAAGTGCCTATGGGTGTCTATCGGCCCTATAGGTCCCTATGGGTGTCTATGCCTCCTAGAAATCTCTACGGCTCCTATAGGTCCCAACGGGTCTCTGTGGCTCCTGTAAGTCCTTATGGGTCCCTATGGCTCCTATAGGATGAATCCCGATGGGTCCCTGTAGTTCCAGTAGGTCCCTATGGGTCCCTCTGGATCCTTATGGCTCCTATAGCATGAGTCCCTATGGGTCCCTATGGGTCCCTGTAGTTCTAATAGGTCCCTATGGGTCCCTCTGGATCCTTATGGCTCCTATAGCATGAGTCCCTATGGGTCCCTATGGGTCCCTGTAGTTCTAATAGGTCCCTATGGGTCCCTCTGGCTCCTATAGGATGAGTCCCTATGGGTCCCTATAGTTCCAATAGGTCCCTATGGCTCTTATAGGATGAGTCCCTCTGGGTCCCTATGGCTCCTATAGGATGAGTTCCTATGGGTCCCTCTGGGTCCCTCCGAGGGCAGCAGCGCAGCCCCCGCGGATCCGTCCGCCCTCCCCCAGCACCTCCCCCCG
>NW_011152177.1:0-552 GCF_000146605.3 Meleagris gallopavo | reverse complement strand
ATGGAATATTTTATATTCCATTTTATATTTCATGTTGTATCTTTTAAGCACTTTAAAATACAAGGATTTAGAAATAGTGCAATTGATAAATAGAGAAATGGGACACGAAAACTTGTACGGTACTTGGAACAATAAAAGTCATTTCATAAGATGCGTAAGGGTAAAAATACCTTGGGCATTTTCCTGGGCATACTCAAAATGGTGCATAACTTCAGTTTGCGTACAAAGTAGTGGTAGGATCATTTATATGTTCGTTAGACAGCCTGCATTATTTAAAAATGCAGAAATACAAAAAGCAATACAAAATCCATTCCTGCACTTTTGTACTTGCCTATTCAGTTGGAACCCAATGAACCCTGAATATTCAGAGTCAGAGAATGACAGTGAAAAATTGAAGGTATGCTTGTCTTATCATGTAACAAAATACTGAAACTCCACCTACCTAATGGTATGGTGGTATATGTGTTGTTTTTTTTGTTTTGTTTTGTTTTTTTGTGTTGGTTTTGTTTTGTTTATTTTTGTAGTTTGTTTTTCCCTTAGGTCTACTTTATT
>NW_011152176.1:0-543 GCF_000146605.3 Meleagris gallopavo | reverse complement strand
GGTGGGAGCACATTGTTCTCCCGGGCTGAGAGCTCCGGCGTCAAACGCGAGCGGTCCTCTTCTGAAGTGCCAAGGGCAACTGGGGAACAACAGTGAGTGTTCCGAGTGAGCGAAAGCAGAGCCTAGCGGAGTTGGGAGCTCCTCAGTTGCTCTGATGTTGCTCTACACTGACGAGCTTGTCTTCACCGTCCCTTCTGTTACGATATCACGGTGCAAAGAGGGATTCTTATTTATTTACTTATGTATATTTATTTTGTATTTATTTATGTTTTGGGCTCCTTCGAAGAAATGCAATCTAGATTTTGAACTACCCTGACAGAAGCAGCTTTACTGGGCAGCTCAGACCGGTATTTTTGTCCCTCTGGTTTACGCTGGAAATATGCACGGCGCTGCTTACAGACTTCCCTGTACTCCCCTGCCAGTTCACGGCGCACACATCTCGCCGCTCACTTTCCGCTGGTGCTTCCCACGCACCCACGCATGGGCTCAGCCTCTCGGACGCGGGGCGGGGAGGGCCTTAGGTCCCCCTTCTCTCCGCGGCCG
>NW_011152175.1:0-564 GCF_000146605.3 Meleagris gallopavo | reverse complement strand
GGCTCCAGGCGCCCAGCAGTTGTACCGCCATCCCTCCTTGCGCCTCCTGCACTCCTGCCCTCCTTCCCTCCCTCCCTCCGTCCCTCATCCATCCCTTCATCCCCACCTCCATCCCCTCCTCCCTCCATTCCTCCATCCCTCCCTTGTCCCTCCATCCTCTTCTCCATCCCTCCCTCATCCCCCCTCCCTCCATCCCTCCTTCCCTCCATCCTTCTCTCCTTCCCTCCCTCCCTCCATCCCTCCCTCCATCCCTCCCTCCATCCCTCCATCCATCCCTCAATCCATCCCCCCCATCCATCCCTCCTTCCCTCCATCCCTCCCTCCATCCCTCCCTTCTCCATCCCTCCTTCTCTCCATCCCTCATCCATCCCTCCATTCATCTCTCCTTCCCTCCCTCCCTCCATCCCTCCCTCCCTCCGTCCATCCCTCGATCCATCCCCCCATCCATTCTTCCTTCCCTCTATCCCCTCCTCCATCCCTCCCTTCTCCATCCCTTCCTTCCTCCATCCTTCCCTCTCTCCATCCCTCATCCATCCCTCCCTCCCTCCCTCCCTCCTTCCCTCC
>NW_011152174.1:0-585 GCF_000146605.3 Meleagris gallopavo | reverse complement strand
TCTTTCAGGACCCTTCCAACCCATCCCATGGCCCTACAATCTTTAAGGACCCTTCCAACCCATCTCATGGCCCTACAATCTTTCAGGACCCTTCCAACCCATCCTATGGCCCTACAATCTTTCAGGACCTGTCCAACCCATCCCACGGCCCTGTGATCTTTAAGGACCCTTCCAAGCCAATCATTTCATGAATCTATGACTTCCTTTAAGGACCCCTCCAACTCAACATCCCATAGCTCTATGATCATTAAGGACCCTTCCCACCCAACCATCCCCTGCCTCTACAATCCTTAAGGTCCTTTCCAACTCAATCATCCCATGGCCCTACAATCTTTAAGGACCCTTCCAACTCAATCATTTCATGGCTCTACGATCTTTAAGGACCCCTCCAACCCACCCCATGGCTTTATGATCTTTGAAGACCCCTCCAACACAACCATCCCACGGCTCTATGAGCTTTAAGGACCCTTCCAACCCACCCCATGGCTTTACGATCTTTAAGGACCCCTCCAACACAACCATCCCACGGCCCTGTGATCTTTGAAGACCCCTCCAACCCACCCCATGGCCCTGTGATCTTTAAGG
>NW_011152173.1:0-634 GCF_000146605.3 Meleagris gallopavo | reverse complement strand
GTACTACAGTTTGGGACACAGCCTTGAGAAAGGGGATGCTGATGGCGGATGGGAGCCGACTGACTAGAAGGGCCACAAATATTCTTGGGACAAGCCTGTTGGGCTGTTTAGCAGGGCTTTAAACTAGGTATGATGGGGGAACGGAGTGTACTGGGTGACAGAGAAGCATGGAGGAACAGTGTCACCTTGGGAGGCGGTAACGGAGAACCCCAGACTTCTCTTGGAGATATTAGGAAGGGCTCCTCTGAGAAGGCAACGAGGCCAATAGCTAAGCTGAAATGCCTCTATACCAATGAGCACAGCATGGGAAATAAACAGGAGGAGCTAGAAATCATGGCACAATTGGGAAAGTATGACCTAATTGCTATCACGGAAACATGGTGGGATGAATCCCATGATTTAGAATACCCTGATTGAGGACTACAGGTTCGCCATCCCCCAGCAAAAGAAGTCAAGCAGGGGAGGTGGGCTTTGGACCTGCAGCTTAAATTGAGGGAGAAGAGGGAAATGTACTGGAAGTGGAAGCAGGTTTGTGTAGCCTGGGAGGAATACAAGGCTGTTGTCCTTGTGTGTAAAGATAGGACTGGGAAAGCCAAGGCACAGATGGAGCTGAACTTGGCGAGGGATGTGAAAG
>NW_011152172.1:0-580 GCF_000146605.3 Meleagris gallopavo | reverse complement strand
AATATGTTGTGTGTGTTTGTGTATGTTACGTGTATGCGTGTGTATGTTGTTGTATTATATATATATATATATTATATATATATATATTTATATATATATAAATGTATACATACATATGTGTGTGTATATATATATATATTTTTTCCAGAGTTGCTGTAGTGATATCCTTCAAATTATTATGTTTATTTGGCTTCTTACAATTTTTGCCTTAAGGAAATTGTTTTTTTGCAAGTTGAGAATGGTCATTCCAGGGTGCTGTTACACTGAGAGAAGCACATTGCTGGCTTTCTTTAATGCCAGGCCAGCATGGGGAAAAAAACACAACTTGTTGATGTTGCAGTTAGAAGATTATTCCACAAGACTTGTGTTACATTTATTTTTGATAACTTCACAAAGGTGTGCAGGTTTCTGAATGTCTGAATGGATGATAAAATAGTTGCATTGAAGTGCTTCCATTTGTCACTGGATGTTCTTTTTCATTCTGATTGTTGGGATGCCAGCTAGTTAAGTATGCAAACAGGCATAGAATTGTTTTAAAATAAAATTTGTTTGGGGCCCAGTTGTTTTATCTTGCTGCTTT
>NW_011152171.1:0-752 GCF_000146605.3 Meleagris gallopavo | reverse complement strand
TTCCAACCAAACCCTGTGTCCTTGCAGCGCCCTCACAAGGCGAACGCGGAGGAGATGACCAAGTACCACAGCGACGACTACATCAAATTCCTGAGATCCATCCGCCCAGACAACATGTCTGAGTACAGCAAGCAGATGCAGAGATGTAAGCTGTGTGCGTGGGGCTGTCGGCGCTAAGTGTTGTGCTTCTGGGGATCCTGGGTGAGCTTTAGGAGCTCAGGATGAAAAGAGCAGGAGAAGCCCTCAGGACCTGCATTTCTCCAGACTTTGTGTTCTGTTTATCTGTTAAATCAAGGATTTGAAAACGAGTCCCTCTCAAGGCAGGGTGGCACATGAGCTGAGGAGAACCGTTTGACCCGATGGTCTTCTCTGATCTTGTGCTTTAGTGGAAGCTCTCCTGAATTATCTTCCTGGCCTGGAGGTGATTGAACTGCTCCTTTTATGAGCTGCATGTATTTGCTCTGTAATTGCTTATAACTGAAGGTATCAGGATGGGACAAGGTGGTGTGTTTTTAAATTTAGATTTTATTTTTAAAAAGAGGCTCATCAAAATCATCAGGAACTCTGAAGGATTTTCAGAGCTACAATTGCTTGGAAGGGGGGAGTTTGAGATGCATGATGGTGCCTGTGCTTTGTGTTAGAATGTTCTTTCTTTCTTTTTTTGTTGAGATATCTATTCCTCTAACCTCTGCAGTCCGTGGAAGTGCTGAGGATCTCTTGGCAGCTTTAATGCTGCAGTAAACCTTTTTTTT
>NW_011152170.1:0-712 GCF_000146605.3 Meleagris gallopavo | reverse complement strand
TAATTCTCTTTGCTTTATCACTATCTCAAGCTTTTATTGGCTTCTATTGTGATGATGGCTCAAAAATCTATTTTCTCAGCCTTGATTTTATTTTCAGACATTGTTTCCCTACACATTATCTAAATCTTCAATTTAATCACCAAAATTCATCATTTAAAAACTGAACTTTTTATTATTATGTTTATTTTTTCCAACCATGTTGCATTTTCTTTTTCCCTGATCTACTCATGCCAAAAAACAGTCATTTGGTCTATCACTCAGGATCATCACAGCAAAGTGCTGCTAAGGCACTCATCCTTCCTCCTCTTTAGTTTCCTTGGGGCTCAACTGATTCTTTTTACATCATGTATCACAATGATTCTCTTTACATCAGTATCACAGAAATTGCTCTTATTCCAACAGATAAAAATGAAAGTGTCTTGAAATTCACTGTCTTCTCAGTCAAAATGTCAATCTGCCTAAAGGTACTGCCTGAAAAAAAAAGACATTTTCCAAGTTCACTAAAATTATGTACAACATTTTTTTTTTTCCATGGTTTTGATTTAAAATAAATAAACAGTGAGTAGCATGTTTATTCAATCAGTATAATTTGTAGAGTATAGTCCGTGTAGTGTCTTGGTGGTTCATTGTCACGGAGTTAACTAGATCATTCTATGCCTGTGACAGCGGGGCAGTAGGCTCCTGCCTCCACCCCCCTCCCCCCAACCCCACA
>NW_011152169.1:0-835 GCF_000146605.3 Meleagris gallopavo | reverse complement strand
TTGTCAGCTGAAACTGGAGAAGATGCAAAATGATTCGGGCAGGCCTGCTGTTGGATGGGGTCCCCTGGGAGGTGCTGGTGTGATGCAGAAGGGAGCTACGTGTGTAACTCTGCACCCATGGGAGCTTGGGTAAGGGGTGAACTGGTCCTGCCCCCAATCTGTGCTGGGTTTGCAGTGCATGAGCTATCACTGCTGACCATAACCCATGCAGAATGCAGTCGTGCTGCTCTGTACACTACAGAGGCATCAGTCCCCCCGGGGATCTGTTTGCTGGGCTCTGATCTCTGCTCCTTGCAGTCACACTGTTGATATGAAGAACCTGCGGAGCAGAGCTGGGGCTTTAATTACTTTGTGCACTAATTAGTAAGAAACAGGCCAGCCCAGGCTGCTGTGTCTGCTTTGCAGTCTGAAGTGAGCCAAAGTGCATGGAAGCATTGAAGTTTTTGGGTCTTGGGCACCTCAGTCCTGCCCACTGGGAATGCTGAGCATCTCTCGTACACACCGGTCCTCCACGCAGGGAGTATTTTTAGCTGCTATGAATTGCAGACATAACTCTTCTCCCCCTGCAGACACAAACCTGCTTCTCTTCTGCCTTCTATGGCAGCTGCAGGCAGCTCTTCTCCTCCTCCCCCTGTGCCCACGCTGTTGCTCCTGCAGCTCTGAAGGCACTGCTCTCTGCCTGGGGCTATGCTGTGCTCTGCTCACCTTCCACACTGTGAGAGCTGCCTGGAGGCAGAAGCAGAGCTCTGTGTGTTCCAGGGCAGGTGGGCTTCACCTGACCCAGCTGGAGCCGCTGGGAGCAGCAGCGGTGCTGGGAGTTCCATGTTGGGCCAGG
>NW_011152168.1:0-519 GCF_000146605.3 Meleagris gallopavo | reverse complement strand
TCCTAATGTTTTCTCATGGGTATGCACTCTGTGCTGCCGCACCAGTTATGCTTGTACACAGCCTCATGTCCGCCCTGCTCTCACAGCCATTCCCCAACAGAGGAACAGAGAATTTTTATTTTCATATTGTCAACTGCAGTGGGACTGTATTTGGAGGCAAATAATGACAAACACATTTTTTTTCCTTAGTTATGATTAGTTTATTTGGACATTCATCCACTTATTATTAGCTTTGTATGTTTTTTCAACAGTAAATGCATAGTACTCAACTCACAAATTAGAATCAGGGTCTCACAAATCAGGTTAGAAAGGGTCTTAGATTCATGCTACTGTTGAATTAACTTTATATCTCTCCAGAAATGGCAATGAGCAAAGCTAATTATGGCAATAAAAACAGTGGAAGTACATAAAAGTAATGCCTCCTATTTATTCCCATGGAAATTTTAGCAGATACAGAGAACACAATAACAGTGTTTGATAGAGCAAATTCTCAGCTACAAAACACTGTTTTTCAACATA
>NW_011152167.1:0-648 GCF_000146605.3 Meleagris gallopavo | reverse complement strand
TTTGCAAAGAAGTGACACAACATGATATGAAGAATTCCTCAAAATAACAGAAGGATCACTCAGGATATTTATCCAAGATTCCAAGTGCTATCAGACATTCTAAGTAATAAAAACCCTACCAAGAAGTGTTAGATTTACAAGGTTTTTTACAAGAGTCAGGATAATTCAGGCAAATTCCAGTTTGAGTAATTAGACTGTACTGCTTCCAAACTTTCACTATCATCATAAATGTGTTTATTCCTTGCCTGAAGTGTAGCAGAGCCTCACTGCACTATTAAGCAGCTGCATGCCTGAGTGCTAGGTGACATGATCCATCTACCTCATTCTTAAAGTGTTTCAGAACATTAAAGAAATGAAGAACTTACTACTGAAAAAAGAATAGCACAGAAAAGGATGTTCATCTGTTTGGTCTTCTCACTAATGTTTCCTGTCAAATAAAATCTTAAGAAAATATTTAATAGTAAAACAAACAAAACAAAACAAAAAAAGTGATAGGGGAAGGGCACAGAAGTGACAACACTAAAATGTTACTAAAAAAAAAAAAAAAAAAAAGAAGGAAGACAAGAAAAACTGTGCCAAAAGGAGTGGATGAAATGAAACTGAGAACTTTCTTAGACAAACTATAAGAGCAAGCAGTATGAAGAACTA
>NW_011152166.1:0-686 GCF_000146605.3 Meleagris gallopavo | reverse complement strand
TTTCTGAGGGGGATTTTGTGAAGGAGTCCGCTGAGGGGGTGTGCGGGGTCGGAACTATGAGAGTGATCCTCTGTGAGGGGATCTGAGAGGGTTTCCGTGGAGGGATCTCTGTGGGGATGGATCCTTCGTGAGGGTCCGAGGGAGCAGAAAGCAGAGAATTGGCCCCGCAGAGGGGATGGGGGACGAAAGAATGGCTTTGAGGAAGAAAAAGTGGAATTTGAGTGCAGGTCGTTGGATCGCAGGGTGGGCAGTTGGCACCCAGGCACTGGCTTTGGGTCACTGGTGGGTTTTTCCTCACCAAAATGCGGGCAGCGCTGCTCACTGACAGTTCCACCCCAAACCCATCAGCTCCAGGTAAGGAAACGGGCATTTCCCACCGAGCCCCTTCCTTAATCACATCGCTTTTTTAATTACTGTGACGCCTGCAGTGTGCGCTCAGGATTCCGGCCCGGGAGGGCAGCGCTGCGTCACCGCGTTACTCACCGCCGTGTCATGTAAGCACGCCTAAAAATAGCACTGTTTGGGGTTGCCGTGGTGATTCTGTTACTGTTATTATTATTTTTGGAGAGGGGTGTTTTTAGGGCTTCGCTGTTTTCTCGCAGCTGAGCCGGGCGGTTCCTGGGAACAGGACGGGGCGGACGAGGACGGCGCGTTCAGCGCCGGCGCCCGCGGCGGAATCCCGCGCG
>NW_011152165.1:0-811 GCF_000146605.3 Meleagris gallopavo | reverse complement strand
CGCGGAAATAAGCTCAGCGTGAACCAAATCGCTGCCCCCCCCCCCCTCTAAATCACGATCCCCCCCCCCTCCCTCCCCCCTTTTCGCTATCAAAACAAAACACAGAGAAACTGATTTCCGAAGCCAAAGCGCAGAATTACGAAGGTGTTTTACTACAGACCTCTCCGTCTGGCGCTGACCGAAAAGCCCCGAACGCCGGGCGGTACGAAACGCCGCGAGCTGGGGATGATGCCTCATTTCGGATCGCTCGGAAATTATTATTTTTAATTTTTTTTTTCTTTCATTGGAGGGGGGAGGCCAGAGATTGAAACTTGACCGATTGATCGGGGGGAGTAGTTGGAACAGAAGGGGGAAGCGGTGAGAAACGAGCTGGTTGGTGGTAGGGAGCCCCGGGAACGGCGATGGGAAAGGGAACGGGAATAGGAGAGGAAAGGGGATGGGGACGGAGAAAGGGATGGGAATGGCAGAGGGATGGGGACGGAGAACGGGACGAGGGTGGGACGAAGGGTGACAGCCACCCTGCCCCGTCCCCGCACGGTGCCAGGCGGGGAGGGAAGGACGCGGGACTGCTCGATTCGGTACAAATTAGCTCACAAATATTGTGTACAGTTTGTAGTAAAACACCTCAGCCATTTAAAAACGCTATAGAAGTCTTTAAAAATGCAAAACTAGTCTATTGTAAAACAGATTCACCTGAAATACAGCTGATATAACCAAGGCGCTGGAAGGTTATTCATAGGCACACGTCTGTCTTTTTTCCTTTCTGTTGTATTTTTTTTTTCGCGTTTTTCTTTTTTTTTCGCTGTTTTTT
>NW_011152164.1:0-819 GCF_000146605.3 Meleagris gallopavo | reverse complement strand
AAAGAAAAAAAAAAAGATAACTAGCTTACATTCAGCTTCAGGATAATATTTTCCATAAGACCCCTGGGGATTCCCACTCCATATTTTAAATAGCTCAAATTATTTAACCTACTGGAAGAAGCAGAACACAATACAGAAGTAACATCCTATGAGCCATACTTCTGGAGTTCTAAAAATACCTCTTTCAGAAAGGGCAATTGAGGAGTTTACATTTCTATAGAATTTTTCCTTGGATAAACATTGAAAATGCACTATTAAGCTGTTAGCACGTCCACAAAGTAATAACAGCATTAAATGTTACGTGCAAACTTCTCCGAAAGAAACGAGCAGCATGACAGAACCGGACGACATCCCTGCATAAAGTCACTGAGAATAATTCAAGATGGAACAGCCTCTGCCAGCTGCCTGGGAGGAGAGAGGGAGCAGCCTGGGTTCTCCCCCACTATAAATATATAAGTTTTCCTCCCCAATCCCACCAACTCCTGGATTTTAAATAAATAAGCTTTTAGTTTGCTTGGTTTTTTTTTCCCCCCGCTGTAGGAAAGAGCCTTTTCCTTTACTTTAAGAAATTCTGGCTAGCCTCACTTCTTTGATTTATCACAATAAAAAAAAAGCATTTCTTTTTTCCCATGAGAGCTCCTCTCTCTACTTAATTTCAAGAACAGAAATGCTAAAGTATTTTGACTTATACCCTAACAACTCTTGAAAGCTCTATCTGCTCTTAGTCCTTCATCTCTTCTCATATACCTAATGAGGACCTTTGTGGCCCCAAATCCTGAACCATCTGTGCTGACCCTCCATCCATCCTCTGAACACATA
>NW_011152163.1:3018-3399 GCF_000146605.3 Meleagris gallopavo | reverse complement strand
TGCCACTGGGGGTCCCACAGGTGCCACTGGGTCCCTTGGGTGCCATTGGGTGACCCGGGGGGTCCCATGGGGGTCACATGGGGGCCATTGGGTGCTGTTGGGTGAGCTGGGGGAGCCCATGGGTGACACTGGGGGTCCCATAGCTGCCATTGGGTCCAATGGGTGCCATTGGGTGACCTGGGGGAGCCCATGGTTGACACTGCGGGAGCCCATGGGTGACACTGGGGGTCCCATGGGTGCCATTGGGTCCCATGGGGGCCATTGGGTGATACTGGGGGATCCCATAGCTACCATTGGGTCCCTTGGGTGCCCTTGGGCGACCTGGGGGGGCTCATGGTTGCCATTGGGTGACCTGGGAGGGCTCATGGGGTCCCATGGGTG
>NW_011152163.1:0-720 GCF_000146605.3 Meleagris gallopavo | reverse complement strand
GGGGTGGTTCACCTCATTACTGATTAATTTGTGCCGTTACTGATTAATTTCTGTCATTAACGATTAATTTGTGCTGTTAATGATTAATTTGTGCCATTAATGATTAATTGCCCACCCCCAGCTGTCGGAAAACCCCCCCAACCACATCTTGTTCCTCACCAACCTCCCCGAGGAGACCAACGAGCTGATGCTGTCCATGCTGTTCAACCAGTCAGTGCCCCACAGCCGAGGCCCTGCCCCATAGATTGCCCCATAACTGAGCCCCTGCCCCATAACTGAGCCCCTGCCCCATAACCGAGGCCTGGCCCATAGATTGCCCCATAACTGAGTTTCCTGCCCCATAACTGAGTTTCCTGCCCCATAGATTGTTCCATAACTGAGGCCCTGCCCCATAACCGAGCTCCGGCCCCATAGATTGCCCCATAACTGAGGCCCTGCCCCATAATTGAGGCCCTGCCCCATAGACTGCCCCATAACCTGAGCCCTTGCCCCATAACTGAGCCCCTGCCCCATAACCGAGGCCCGGCCCATAGATTGTTCCATAACTGAGCCCCTGCCCCATAACTGAGCCCCTGCCCCGTAGATTACTCCATAATTGAGCCGCTGCCCCATAACCGAGCCCTGCCCCATAGATTGTTGCATAACTGAGCCCCTGCCCTGTAACTGAGCCCCTGCCCCGTAACCGAGCCCCTGCCCCATAACTGAGCCCCTGCCCCATAA
>NW_011152162.1:0-720 GCF_000146605.3 Meleagris gallopavo | reverse complement strand
TTTGTGCGTGTTTTGTTTTGTTTTGTTTTGTTTTCCTGAATCATACTAAGGTATAAATAATATTTTTACAGAGAGTGCCAATGTGTCTATCCTTTTGCAGAATGAGTCCTTTCTAAATGGTTTGCTTCCATGAATTTTAATATTTTAGCATTACAAGTTTTTTGTTATTTTTGTTTTGTTTTATTTTATTATTATTTTTTTAAACAGCAATTATGTTCCACAATTGTTATGATAGTTCTTTTAGATTAATTTGTTCAGAGTTGGGGATCAGTAATTATCCAAATTCACGTTGTAAACTCATTTTCCTTTTGACCAGATGAGTCTCCAGTGATACTCCTTACAGATCTAATTCTTAATCAATAAAAATGACTAATATTTCTATTAGCAGATTTTTTCAACATCTTTTTCCTCAGTCTTTACTCTCCCATTACTCATCTTCCTACTCATCTATCATTAGTTGCTTGGTCTGTTAAGGCAACTTGGTTCTGAATCAATTTGTTCTCTAGATCCTTTATACTGCTTAAGAGGATATGATACCATATACTGAATTTAATTGCTTTGAAACTTGACTACTTCAAGTTCTGGAGTTACTGATTCAAACTAACAGTTACTACTTCTAGTCCATTTACCTAACAACCTTTGTAGAAATACACTCATTGCTTGCACTCCTTTCATTCTCCCACAGGAGAAGTTAAATAAAAATAAAAATAAAAAATGAAA
>NW_011152161.1:0-523 GCF_000146605.3 Meleagris gallopavo | reverse complement strand
GCGCGGTGGTAGCAAAACCCGGAAGTGGGAACCGCAATTACCCGGATGAGGCGCATGCGAAGTACTAACAAATCACAACCTGAACCCGGCGATTACCTGGATGTTGTGCATGCGCGGTGGTAATCAGACGCAGAAGTGGGACACGATTACCCAAATGAGGTGCATGCGCAGTGCTAAGAAAGAACAACCAGAGGCCGGAGGTGCCCGGATGTAGCGCATGCGCGGTGGTAGGCAGACCCAAAAGTAGGAACCGCGATTACCCGGATCTGGCGCATGCGCAACACCAACACTAAACAAAGGGAGGCCGGCAATATCCGGATGTTGCGCATGTGTAGTCCCTACAGAACCCGGAAGAAGTGACGACGGTAAACGGATGCGGCGCATGCGCAAAGCAAACAATAGCAAAAAGCAGAGCCCTGATGCAAGGATGTGGCGCATGCGCAATTGTGGCAATACCTGCAAATGGGAATGGCGATACCCGGATGTAACGGCGGCTATACCAGGATGTGGCACATGCGCATCT
>NW_011152160.1:0-592 GCF_000146605.3 Meleagris gallopavo | reverse complement strand
GGAAAAAAATATTCCATACATTGCTAAAATTAAAATGCTTTTATTTCTCTAATTTTTTTGATTTTTTTTTTTCCACATTGCTCTTGGGAGACTGATCCAAATCCTACTGAAAGCAATAATAGGATTCGTGTTACTGATAGCAGACTTTGGATTGGTAATAAATTCAGTTATTGTGCCTGAGGGCTGTACTATTTATACTCCACTACTCAATCTTTATATCTCATGATATGTAGCAAGTTGGAATAAAGTCTATGTATCCAGTTGTCTCTTATTACCATTCAAATTTATGGGAAGCCCTCATACACTTAAAGACCACAGTTGCCCTAGAATTGATCTAATCCTTGTTTTCATAAGCTTTTTTTCAGATGGAAGTACCTCAAAGTGCTCTACAATAACTTCTCAAACTAATCCAGTACAACTCTTTTTGTGGTTGTGCTACACCGCCATTCCCATAATGAGCCATACGAAAGGCAGTTGTGGGATTGCTTCCTTACTAGTTTAAAAGAACTATCCACAGATAGGCAGAGTTGTTAATCCTGGGTTTTGGATGGGGCTAATGTTTTTTTTTTTTCCAGTCTAGGTGGCCTGCAGA
>NW_011152159.1:0-553 GCF_000146605.3 Meleagris gallopavo | reverse complement strand
TTAGATTTGTACTGAAGCATGGAAAAATCCATGGGAAATTAGTTTAAGAATCTGTAAGATAGATTTGAGCAGTTCATTTCTACACCTGCATTCTTGCTTCCTCTGGTTCATTTCAGCTATTTGCCCATTTAATGATAGCATTAGAGTTGAAGGAAATTAAAGTCTCTTAGCACACTCCAAAGGCATGATACAGTAGACCATCTTTTCTGCATTAGTCTCTCAGATCATCTGAGATGTAAAACAGTAGGAAAAACATGTATTTTGAATACAGGACGGCAAGACTGGTTCTTTTCCACTGTCATCAAGAACAAAACCCACAGTTAGCTATTTCTCACAAAAGTGGTTACAAGATAGTTGCATACTTGTTATACAAATAACCTAAAAAATGAATACGGCAAAAGAAGGGAAGAGAGTGGATGACAAAACTGTTCTTTGTGAATATTACTGCTCAAGAGACCAATAAGACCTACATCGGGACTCTTCTAGATATAAAATAAACATAAAAACATTAGAAGCTGGCAAAACAGAGAATTAATTTTACTGCCAGCATCTG
>NW_011152158.1:0-649 GCF_000146605.3 Meleagris gallopavo | reverse complement strand
TTGTAGGTGTTCATTTCACTTACCTAAGGGAACACTCAATGCAACACCTCAACTCCAAATCAAAGTGAAATCTGAGTATGTACCAACCTTTCTTCTCTTTCTCCTTCCATTCTTGCTTCCCAAGATGGATTATACCCACAGAAATGGGAGTTGTAGACTTTCTGCAAGATGGCTACTGCTCTGGATGCCTTGTGGACAGATGAGACACTGAAATGCACAGTACCAACTGCATAAATAAACAGGTATAGCAATAACAGTTCCTCAGAAAGATTCCAAAAGCCTTTGAACCACAATACAGGGTAAAATAGAGCTCTGAAAGTTTAACATGAGACAACCCACATGTCTTTTTCATTTAGTTTATCCTTTCCTTTTTCTGAATCTAAAAATCCTGAGTAGTAGAGCAATATAATTTCATCAGAAACGTGTTTCTGTTTATAAGAAGAAAGCTCAAACACACTCTTGTTTAAAACTTGTGGATCAGCCAAGATAAATTCAATACCTATGACAAAAACACTAGCATATGCAGAAATAAAAGGTATAATACATGTTTTTCTGCCATTATAAGATATTACACATCCCTCCAGCATCCATTTAGGTCATAATACACAGCCAACTGATGAACTCCCCATGTAAAATCTAGTCCTTTTTT
>NW_011152157.1:0-900 GCF_000146605.3 Meleagris gallopavo | reverse complement strand
TATTTTCTGTATATATAGAACAATACCTTTGTAAAAAGACTAAACCTGAAGATGTTTATTGCATCTAACTTCACTTCTGTGTGCGATTTTATTGAAACTATTCTTGCATTAGGGCCTGAACTGGTGCTCCTGCAAATGATTTCCTATTGTCTTTATTGGCAATATTTCATATATCACACACACTTGCAAACAAGGCATTTTAAAAGCACTTTCTTTAGTTTCTGAGTTTTATAAATTGTTTTTTGGTGATGAAAATGCTTAGAAGAGTTCACAATATTTCTTTTGGTGCTCAGCCTACTGTTGCTCTCATGGTGCAGTAACGCCTGGATTTTGATTAAAGGATAGTGGGATGCTTAAAGACAAGTCAGATCATCATCAGTCCCCTCTGGCTTTCTTTTGATAAATAAAGTGTTCTCATCATCAAATTTTAAACAATCTCCCAAATAGAAGTCAGCCTCAATAGACTGGTAAAATCTCATTTGTTCCAGACTTTTTACATACAGCCTTTACTACTTAAATTTCTGTATCAAGCAGGCCTGCTGAGTAATATTCTAGCTTCAAGACTGGAAAATTAATACTTTTGGAAATGTATATGTAAATTTACACTGTTTTAAATAATTTGTTTATTCACATGTTTGAATGATGGAAATGCCATATTTCTGACAAGATGGAAAGAATGAAGTACATAATTTTCAGTTAAGAAATTACTTTTTTGTTCTTTTGAATTAAAAATACAGTTTACAAAAGAAAAATAAATTGTCTCCAGGTGTTCCAAATTCAGTTTCATAAGTTCACTCCATAGCTTTTAGGTATGCACATTCATCTTGCATGCCAGGACAGGAAATCACTGAGATTTCTTAGCTTTCTTCATATTCAATTCCATTAAGTTTCTCAAAAAAT
>NW_011152156.1:0-730 GCF_000146605.3 Meleagris gallopavo | reverse complement strand
GGAAGGGGTGGAGTCTGGCTCCACCTCTCCTAGACCCATTTAAGAGCTGACCACCAGTGGGGAAGGATCTTTTCTGGAGATCCACTCTAGCGGAGTTTTCCACGCGAGCCCAGGTTACGGGTGTGCGTACCTATTGTTTATGTTTCCTGCTTTGGTGTAATAACATCATAGCCAAGCTCTCTGTTATACCTTAACATCTGTATATTCGTTAATTGTACACTGCTATACCATAACATCGGTATATTCATTAATTGTACAACAATTGTTTGTGCTTCTTTTGCGTTTAAAATGGTTCCTGGACCATTGCTCAGAATGTTACTTCATTCAGCATGTTTGTTCACATTCCTCTCTGTCAGGCCCTGTTTCTGAGGGCAATGCACAGGCAGACAAATTGGCGGGAGCAGTTGTTGTCCCCGATCAATTTGGTCAAGCGCACTTATTGATTTTTTCCATCAAAATGCAAAAGCATTACAGCGTGTCTTTCAGTTGACTCCAGATCCGGCCCGACAGATTACACAGTCTTGTCCAGATTGTCAAATTATAGTACCAAACTCTTCTATAGGTATTAATCTTAGTGGACTAAATTCCTTAGAAATTTGGCAAACAGATGTTACACATATACCAGAATTTGGGAAGCTCTGTTGTGTTCATGTTTCTGTTGATACTTTCTCTATTTCCATTTTTGCATCGGTACATTGAGGAGAAAAAGAAAAAGATGTCTGTAAACACT
>NW_011152155.1:6760-9097 GCF_000146605.3 Meleagris gallopavo | reverse complement strand
GGGGGGCTCCACACCTGGGGGGTGATGGGGGTCTTCGTAGCGTCCCCAAGGGGTGAGATGAGGGTTGTCTCGTGAGATAACGGGGTCCCCAACGTGAGGTGTCCCCAGGGGGCCCTTGGTGTTCCTAAGGGTCTTCAGAACGTCCCCAAAGGGTGGGATTTGTGTCACCCCGTGGGATAACGGGGTCCCCAGGGCCCTCGGTGTCCCTAAGGGGTCTTCAGAACGTCCCCAAAAGGTGGGATTTGTGTCACTCTGTTAGATAACGGGGTTCATAGGGTCCTTGGTGTCCCTAAAAGCTCTTCAGAATGTCCCCAAAAGGTGGGATTTGTGTCACCCTGCAAGGTAATGGGGTCCCCAGGGCCCTCGATGTCCCTAAAGGCTTTTCAGAATGTCCCCAAAGGGTGGGATTTGTGTCACCCTGCAAGGTAATGGGGTCCCCAGGGCCCTTGGTGTCCCTAAGGGCTCTTCATAACGTCCCCAAAGGGTGGGATTTGTGTCACCCCGTGGGATAACGGGGTTCCCAGGCCCCTCGGTGTCCCTAAGAGCTCTTCAGAACGTCCCCCCACGGGATGACAGTGACCTCAAAGAACTCGGGGGCCCCCAGGGAAGGCAGCAGAGACCCCCACGGATGGCACGGAGGTCTCCAAGGGGCTCGGGGCCGCCTCGCACCCCCCGCTGACGCCCCCACCCCACATCTTCCCCACCTCAGGGCAGAGCGGGGCCGGCAACAACTGGGCCAAAGGCCATTACACGGAGGGAGCCGAGCTGGTGGACTCGGTGCTGGACGTGGTACGGAAGGAGGCGGAGAGCTGCGACTGCCTGCAGGGCTTCCAGCTGACCCACTCACTGGGTGGGGGTACGGGATCCGGAATGGGGACCCTCCTCATTTCCAAAATCCGCGAGGAATATCCGGATCGAATCATGAACACCTTCAGCGTGGTGCCGTCCCCCAAGGTGTCGGACACGGTGGTGGAACCCTACAACGCCACGCTGTCCGTTCACCAGCTGGTGGAGAACACGGACGAGACGTATTGCATCGATAACGAAGCCCTGTACGACATCTGCTTCCGCACCCTCAAGCTGACCACCCCCACTTACGGAGACCTCAACCACCTCGTCTCGGCCACCATGAGCGGCGTCACCACCTGCCTGCGTTTCCCCGGGCAGCTCAACGCCGATCTGCGCAAGCTGGCCGTCAACATGGTGCCCTTCCCACGTCTGCACTTCTTCATGCCGGGCTTCGCCCCGCTGACGTCGCGCGGCAGCCAGCAGTACCGGGCCCTGACCGTCCCCGAGCTCACCCAGCAGGTCTTCGATGCCAAAAACATGATGGCCGCCTGCGACCCGCGTCACGGCCGCTACCTCACCGTGGCCGCCGTCTTCCGCGGCCGCATGTCCATGAAGGAGGTGGACGAGCAGATGCTGAACGTTCAGAACAAGAACAGCTCCTATTTCGTGGAGTGGATCCCCAACAACGTGAAGACGGCGGTGTGCGACATCCCGCCTCGCGGCCTCAAGATGGCCGTCACCTTCATCGGGAACAGCACGGCCATCCAGGAGCTCTTCAAGCGCATCTCGGAGCAGTTCACCGCCATGTTCCGCCGCAAGGCCTTCCTGCACTGGTACACGGGGGAGGGGATGGACGAGATGGAGTTCACCGAGGCCGAGAGCAACATGAACGACCTGGTGTCGGAGTACCAGCAGTACCAGGACGCCACGGCCGAGGAGGAGGAGGATTTCGGCGAGGAGGCCGAAGAAGAGGCCTAAGAGAGGAGCCGGCCTTCGTCCTCGGCCGTCGTCATCGCTGTCGTCGTCCTCGCAGAGCCCTCGTCCTCCCGCGTCGTCCTCGGAGAGCCCTCGTCCCTCTGCCGTGCTCCCGGCTGCAAACATGGCCGCCATCGTCCCTCGCCATTGTCACCGTGAAGACGTCGGCCATCGTGGCCGTCCTTCGGCTCTGTCACCACGAAGACGTTGGTCGTCGTCGCCCCTTGGTTGGTCACCTTGAAGAGCTCTTGATGTCGGCGTCCTTCTCCTTCAGCACCTTCATCACAAAGATGTCGGCCATCATCATCATCACCGCCACCCTTCGGTGTTGTCACCATGATGTCGGCCATCATCATCATCACCGCCACCCTTCGGTGTCGTCACCATGATGCCGGCCATCATCATCATCACCACCCTTCGGTGTCGTCACCATGATGTCGGCCATCATCATCACCGCCACCCTTCGGTGTCGTCACCATGATGTCGGCCATCATCATCATCGCCACCCTTTGGTGTCGTCACCATGATGTCGGCCATCATCATCATCACCGCCACCCTTCGGTGTCGTCACCA
>NW_011152155.1:4349-4465 GCF_000146605.3 Meleagris gallopavo | reverse complement strand
TCTCCCCCTCCTTGGGGTCCCACCTGCGTCCCCTCCCCCTCTGGGGTCCTCCCACGTCCCCCATCCCCCCTCAGTGTCCCTCTGGGGTCCCCAAATCACACCGTAGGGTCACACAG
>NW_011152155.1:0-638 GCF_000146605.3 Meleagris gallopavo | reverse complement strand
GGAAGGAGTGTGCATTCTAAGCACGTGGCTTCCACAGGGGGGCGCGGACCGGTGGGCGGGGCCACGACATCATTGGGCAAATCACCGAAAGTGGGCGGGGCTTCACAGAAGGGGCGGGGCCTGGAGCGAGTGGGCGTGGCTTTAGAAGGGCTGAAGCAACAAGAAGAGGCAATATTTTAAAGGGGCAACACTTGCTTTAAAAGGGTAATGATCCTTGTGGGCCCACCCTGCATCTGTGCGGATTAAGAAGAGCGTAGAGCAACAAAGAAAAACAACTTAAAAGGGCAATGCTCGCCTTAAAAGGGCAATGAGTCCAGTGCCTGGGGGCCTAGAAGTGGGCGTGGCTTACAGAGAAGGGCGTGGCTTCCAGCCAGTGAGCCTGATTTGCAGCTAGGGGGCTTACAGAGAAGGGCGTGGCTTCCACACATGGGGCGTGCCTTCCACATATGGGGCGTGGCTTCAACATACGGGGTGGGGCTTACAACTAGGGGGCGTGGCTTGCAAGTGGGGCATGTCTTGCAGGTAGTGGGCGTGGCCTGCAGGTTACGGGCGTGGCTCCCATGTTGCGGGCGTGGCTAACAGCTAAGGGGCGTGGCTTGCGGGTAGGGGGCGCGGCTTTTCAGATAGGGGCGTGGCCT
>NW_011152154.1:0-648 GCF_000146605.3 Meleagris gallopavo | reverse complement strand
GGATACGGGGGGGTTATGGGGGGGAAGGAGGATCTATGGGGGGCTTATGGGGCCGTAATGGGGTTGTATGGGGATCTATGGGATTGTATGGGGATCTATGGGGTCGTATGGGGATCTATGGGATTGTATGGGGATCTATGGGGTCGTATGGGGATCTATGGGATTGAATGGGGATCTATGGGGTCGTATGGGGATCTATGGGATTGTATAGGAATCTATAGGGTTGTATGGGGATCTATGGGATTGTATGGGGATCTATGGGATTGTATGGGGATCTATAGGGTTGCATGGGGATCTATGGGGGATTTATGGGGCACAGTGGGGTCTATGGCATCACACGGGGATCTTTGGGGTCATATGCGGATCTATGGGGCCGTATAGGGATGATGGGGGATTTATGGGGTACAGTGGGATCTATGGGCTGTATGGAGGCGTACGGGGATCTACGGAATCATGATAGGGTCGTAGGGGGATCTATGTGGGATTTCTGGGGTGCAGTGGGATCTACGGGGTGTACGGGGTCATATGGGGATCTCTGGGGCCATACAGGGCCATATAAAGGCCATATAGGGCCGTATAGGGCCATCGGGGCACTCACCCAGGCGGCGCAGCGAGGCGCAGCGCCCACGCGGGGGTCCGGGGCTCTCG
>NW_011152153.1:642-1144 GCF_000146605.3 Meleagris gallopavo | reverse complement strand
GCTGCATCCTGTGGGGCTGGGGCTGCATCCTGTGGGGCTGGGCTGAGCTCTATGGGGCAGGACCACGCCCTATGGGGCAGAACCACGCCCTGTGGGGCAGAACCACACCCTATGGGGCAGAGCAGCACTCTATGAGGCAGAACCGCACGCTATGGGGCAGAACCGCGCCCTATGGGGCAGAACCGCGCCCTATGGGCAGAGCCACACCCTATGGGGCAGAGCAGCACTCTATAGGGCAGAGCCGCGCCCTATGGGGCAGAGCAGCACTCTAAGGGGCAGAACCACTCGCTATGGGGCAGAGCCGTGCCCTATGGGGCAGAACCACGCCCTATGGGGCAGAGCCGTGCTCTATGGGGCAGAGCCACACTCTATAGGGCAGAACCATGCGCTATGGGGCAGAGCCGCGCGCTATGGGGCAGAGCCGTGCCCTATGGGGCAGACCCACGCTCTATGCGGCAGAACCACTTGCTATGGGGCAGAGCCGCGCGCTACGGGGCAGAAC
>NW_011152153.1:0-622 GCF_000146605.3 Meleagris gallopavo | reverse complement strand
GTGGGGCAGAACCACACCCTATGGGGCAGAGCCACACCCTATGGGGCAGAGCCGCGCTCTAAGGGGCAGAGCAGCACTCTATGGGGCAGAACCACGCCCTATGGGGCAGAACCACGCCCTATGGGGCAGAACCACACCCTATGGGGCAGAGCAGCACTCTATGAGGCAGAACCGCACGCTATGGGGCAGAACCGCGCCCTATGGGGCAGAACCGCGCCCTATGGGCAGAGCCACACCCTATGGGGCAGAGCAGCACTCTATAGGGCAGAGCCGCGCCCTATGGGGCAGAGCAGCACTCTAAGGGGCAGAACCACTCGCTATGGGGCAGAGCCGTGCCCTATGGGGCAGAACCACGCCCTATGGGGCAGAGCCGTGCTCTATGGGGCAGAGCCACACTCTATAGGGCAGAACCATGCGCTATGGGGCAGAGCCGCGCGCTATGGGGCAGAGCCGTGCCCTATGGGGCAGACCCACGCTCTATGCGGCAGAACCACTTGCTATGGGGCAGAGCCGCGCGCTACGGGGCAGAACCACTTGCTATGGGGCAGAGCCGCGCGCTACGGGGCAGAACCACTTGCTATGGGGCAGAACCGCACGCTATGGGGCAGAACCGCGCCCTATG
>NW_011152152.1:0-563 GCF_000146605.3 Meleagris gallopavo | reverse complement strand
CTTGTCCTGCTCTCCTTTTTATCTCCACGCTCAGTGGTTGACTTCTTGTGTTTGTAAAAAAAAAAAAAAAGGAGAAATAAGAGTCCCTTGTAAATGACAATGTATTGTTGTAAGACATGGTGAGAAGGTGCTGTTCAGAAGCGTTTTCAATTCATCCCAACCCAGTGCTGGATTTGGTTTTGGAAAGAGAGCAGTCCTGCAATGAGGACTAAAAGAACAGGAGTTACTTGCTATCTTTTCCATGGATATTGTTTCAAGGGCTTCCTGAGGCTCAAATCCTTATTCTTTTTAGCACTGAAATATTGTGTGCAGGAGTATGGATTGGTTTTCATGTGCTGGCTAATGATGAGCCAGAACTCAGACAGTGTGTGCCAGTTCTAAGTTTGCTATTATCCTTACACATGGACATGATCATTTTCTGGGTCTTCATGGAGTTTGGGATGAAGTTAACCAGCAGGATAGGAGCAATATTGTGTTTTACATTTCTCAGCCCAGCATCCATTAGACAAACACTGTCACAGAATGACCAGGGTTGGAAGGGATCTCAAGGATCATGAATCTCC
>NW_011152151.1:0-768 GCF_000146605.3 Meleagris gallopavo | reverse complement strand
CTTTTCTTTTTTTTTTTCCTGCATAACAACATAAACTAGGCTTTAGATAGAAGGAAAATATGTTACTCAGACCTCTTGACTTCTGGCAATTTCTCAAATTTCACAGAGCAATGCCTCTGTGTAATACTTTTCTCAGTTTCTTTAAATGTAATAACACAAGGGAAAATTCATTTATTGTGCTGGCTGAAAGTTATTAAGAGCTTTGATTGTGCAAAGATACCCTAAGGTTTTTTCAAGTGTTTCCTTTGCACCATCTGGACAACTCTTTTTTAAAACAAAAGCAACAATAGAAAATAACAATGCTCTTCTCCTAAAATTTGTTAATAGCTATTGCTTTAAAAGTGATAATACATTAACTACATTTTACTGCATACTTGACAGACAGCAGAATATTACTGTATTTCAAGGTCACTAGATCATTTGCAGGAAGTGATGATGATTCCAAGCAAAGTGACAAATTGAACTGCAGTTTCTTGTGTCCCTCAAGATTATTCTAACCACCATTACCTGTTATGCTAGAGGTGACTTCTGTTTAAAAAAAAAAAGTAGTTTTTTCTCAAACTTAAAAAGTTTTGATAAGTATTCTTGAGAAGTTTTAGTTTCCATAATGAATTTTTTGTTTAAAAAAAATTAAAATCCTAAATGTAGAAAATGGCTGCCACACACAAAACCAAAAGAAAAATACATTAGAGTCTGTCAGCAGGACTTTGTCGTTGTCAACATAAATTGGAATACAGAAAATTTTATATGTTGTGTTTCCAACAATTA
>NW_011152150.1:0-649 GCF_000146605.3 Meleagris gallopavo | reverse complement strand
GCGTCTGCGAGACGCTGGAGGAGACCGGAGACATAGAGAGGCTGGGGAGGTTCCTCTGGTCGCTGCCGGTGGCGCCGGGGGCATGCGAGGCCATCAACAAGCACGAGTCCATCCTGCGCGCCCGGGCGGTGGTGGCCTTCCACACGGGCAACTTCCGCGACCTCTACCACATCCTGGAGAACCACAAATTCACCAAGGAGTCGCACGGCAAGCTGCAGGCCATGTGGCTCGAAGCGCACTACCAGGAGGCCGAGAAGCTGCGGGGCCGCCCGCTGGGGCCGGTTGATAAATACAGGGTGAGGAAGAAGTTTCCGCTGCCCAGGACCATTTGGGATGGCGAGCAGAAGACGCACTGCTTCAAGGAGAGGACTCGCAGCCTCCTGAGGGAGTGGTACCTGCAGGACCCTTACCCCAATCCGAGCAAGAAAAGGGAACTGGCTCAGGCCACGGGGCTCACCCCCACGCAAGTAGGCAACTGGTTCAAAAACCGAAGGCAAAGAGACAGAGCGGCGGCGGCTAAAAACAGGTCAGTGGGGCTCGGGCCCGATCGGGCAGCGCCGCGCCTCCTCCTCCTCCTCCTTCTCCTCCTCCTCCCCTTCCTCCGGGCACCCCGCGCCTCTCTGCCCCGGCGTTCGCGGGGAAGCGCGGC
>NW_011152149.1:0-716 GCF_000146605.3 Meleagris gallopavo | reverse complement strand
GTGAAAACAATCCTTTTAAAACATGGGAATCCCAGTTAATTTATATTCTACTTGATATTTCTGAAGTAATTTTAAAGTAATACCCGTGTAAGTTAACTTTAAAAAATTGTTTGCATTTTTATTATGTTAAAATGATAGAAAACTTTGCTTCTGTGGAAGCTTATTCTTATCTCTATCAATTTTGATGGAAATCAGAAGGCAATTAAAAAGCACAAGGCATGAGATTGTTAATTAAGTAAATTTTCTGATTGCAGTAAAAGTATTTTCAATGAAACAACGTGAACTAATTTTTCAGAGAATAAAAACTGCCCTTAGAATTGAGTCTTGAAGAACACTGTTAGTGACTGATCTACCATTGAGCTGGTTCAATACCCAATGTAGTATGAACCTATTTACTTAGCAGTTGGACCTTATGTCCAGAAGGATTCTGTGAGGGACAGTATCAAAGGCCTTACTAAAATATGGAAAGATTCCATCATTTGCGTTTCCTTCATTCACCAACCACATGATCTTGTTATAGTAGGACATCAAATTACTAAGGAATGACTTTTTATTGGTGAACTCATGTTGAATATTTATAAAATTCTGCCAGTCCAATAGGCTAAATTCTCCGTCTTTGAAAATAAATTTGGTAAGATATTGGTATCTTTGTTCTCACAGTAGACAGTAAATATTTTTTATTTAAATTATGAAAATAATGTAGAAAGGAACTTAGC
>NW_011152148.1:0-589 GCF_000146605.3 Meleagris gallopavo | reverse complement strand
GGAGTTCCCAGGGCCTTATAGGTTTTCTGAGGCGCATTTACGGGGCCCTATAGATGCTTTAGGGGGTGCGCCAGAGCCCTGTAGGCCCTTTGGGGGCAGTTAGAGGGCCTTACAGACGCTTTAGGGGTCTTTCTAGGGCCCTGTAAACGCTTTTGGAGGCCTTATAGAGCCTTTGCAGGAGTTCCAGAGTGCTACAAACTCTTTAAGGGGAGCCCGCGGGGGGCCCTATAGATGATTTAGAGGCCCCTATAGGCATTTTAGGGGTTTTCTTGTGGGTCTGTAGACCCTTTTGGAGCCCCTATAGATCCTTTGCGGGGGCTCCCGGAGCCTCATAGAGCCTTTGGGGGAGATTTGTGGGCCCTATAGGCACTGTAGCCGGCCCTATAGATCCTTGTGGAGCCCCTATAGATACTTTAGAGCGGTTCCTGGGCCCTTACCTTGCTTTTAGAGGCAGTTCAAGGGCCCTACAGGCTCTTTAGGGGTCTGCCCTGGGCCTTATAGATTCTATTGGAATCCTTATCACTCTGCTTACAGGTCATATAGATTCTTTAGGCATTGTTTTCCTCAGATTTTCTTCTGGGGGGGTGGG
>NW_011152147.1:0-909 GCF_000146605.3 Meleagris gallopavo | reverse complement strand
ACACACATACATATGTATATGTAAACATTATTACACATGTGCGTACATACATGTACATCCCAGGTATGTTTACAGACTGAGAGAAGAACTCCTTGAAAGTAGCCCTACTGAGAAGGACTTAGGGGTCGTGGTGCATGAAAAATTTAACATGAGCCAGCAATGCTTGCAGACCGGAAGACAAACAGTATGTTGGGCTGTATCAGAAGAGAAGTGGCCAACAGGGCAAGAGATGTGATTATCCCTCCTTTACTCTGCTCACCTGAGGCCCCATCTGGAGTAATAGTCTGGGGCCACCAACACAGGAAAGATTTTGAGCTGTTGGAGGGGTCCAGAGGAGAACCATGAAGATGATCAGAGGACCGAAGCACGTCTGCTGTGAAGACAGGCTACAGGAGTTGGGCTTGTTCAGTCTGGAGCAAAGATGGCTGCAAGGTGACCTCATTACAGCCTTCCAGTATTTAAATTATGAGCGGGAGATCAATCAACTTTTTACAAGGGTGCATAGTGATGGACAGGTCGGGAATGATTTTAAACTAAAGGAAGGAAGATTTAAATTAGGTATCAGGGGGAAGTTTTTCATTGAGACAGTAGTGAAGTGCTGGAACAAGTTTTTCAGTAATGCTGTGGATGTCTCATCCCTGGGGGTATTCAAAGCATGGTTGGATGAGGCCCTGGGCAATTTGGGCTACTATTTGATCTAATGATTGGTAATCACAAAGGTGATTTAAACCTGAGGATCCTTGAGGTCCCTTCCAACCCAAGCCATTCTACGATTCTGTGATTCTGTGATTCTCTGAGAGAGCTGTGTTGCTATTAGTACTTCAGAATACTTCTGTGTATATAAATATCTGTATTTTGCACTCACTCTTTCTACACCTGAGTGCATACTTTCTTTACAATTTTACAGCT
>NW_011152146.1:0-678 GCF_000146605.3 Meleagris gallopavo | reverse complement strand
GGATGGGGAGGGGGAAGAGACGGGGGGGAAAAAGGGACGGGGACTGATGATGCCATGGGATGCGATGGGGCATGGAGGATGGGATGGAGATGGGGCTGATATGGGATGAGATGATAGGGGTATGGAGATGAGATGGGGATGGAATGGACACGGGTGTGGGGTGGGGACTGATAACGAGACAAGGATGAGGAAGGGGATGGAAGTGGAGAGGGGATGGGGAAGGGGACAGGGAAGGGGATGGGATAGAAATGAGGGTGGGAACGGGCTGAGGATGAGGACTGATAACGGGACAGAGATGGGGGAAGGGATGGGAACGGGGCTGGGATGAGGGTGAAAGTAGGGAACGATAATGGGGAAGGGATGAGAAGAGGGATGGGAGGGGGTGGAGGTGGGATGTGGAGAGGGATTGATAACGGGATGGGGAGAGAACAGGATGGAAATGACGGCGGGGATGGGCTGTGGGTGGGATGCAGAATGGGGTGCAGACCCCACCTCGACGCAGAGCTCCCGCAGGCGGTGCTGCAGCCGTTGCTGAGGCAGGGACCGCACAGCCCTGTCCAGGCAGCTGAGCACAGCAGGGTAGGCGGCACGGCGGGCGCTGTGGTTCTCCTCACTGAACTCCTGCTGCTGCTGCGGCGTCCAGAAGTGGCGGATCAGGAGCTGCCGTGGGAAGAAGTA
>NW_011152145.1:0-825 GCF_000146605.3 Meleagris gallopavo | reverse complement strand
TGTTCTTTAGAATGTCACGTGAGCTTACTCATACTATGTAGGATGCAGGGCTTTGCAGGCTTCAAATGTTTTGTTGACAGCACAGCCATTCAAAATCCATACAGGAACTGTGGCAACAATGGACATTCCTTTCTCTGATCCTGCCATGTAGTATATGAATACATTCTGCTGAGCTTTTATGTTGCGAAGGTGTTAAAATATGAAAGATTTTTATTTAGAAAGAGAAGGTTTATGAAGTCTAGGCTTCAGAAGATTCAGGAAATTTGAACTAATCTCAGTTTAGATGGAAATTTTACCATTTTCAATGTTCCTAATTATCCTTATTTCTATATGAAAAATTAAGTGTTAGGGTAAAACTAGAGCACAAGCTTCCAATTCAATTACCATAATGACTTCTATATTCTCAAGCTCATTTTTATCTCACTTAACTGTAGTAGGTACGTATGACTCTCTCTATGTCTAAAACTTTTCTTAGAGATTAAAGAAAAAAAAATTGCTTTCTGAAAATAAGTATAATTTACTGAATAGTTTTGATAATTTCGCATTATGATGCTTGAAATTGATGCTTCTTATATCTTTTTTTTTAGGGGAAGGGAGGGGGGAATGTGAAAAGATCTTTGAAAAGAACTTGCAGCACCTTCAAATTCAGCTCTAAGGTAATTCTTTTAAGTCTTCATAAAATCAACGATCATTTTTACTTCTCTCTGTCTGTACCAATTAATAATAATTAAATAGTAAGCAGAGTTAGTAGGATAATTTGTCCTAGTGTCTTTCCATGAACAAGCCTACAAAAAATTGGAAGATGATAGCATTCAGTTTATTGGA
>NW_011152143.1:0-767 GCF_000146605.3 Meleagris gallopavo | reverse complement strand
TTTTTTTTTATGCTGTTGGGGGTTTGCGGCTGATCCGGGTGATGTTCGCACCTCGTTCCTTGCTAAGGTGGTGCGGGGAGGGACATTGAGCCTCGAGCCTGGCAGAGATGAATAGGGCTTCTTTGGGATCGATAGGAAATTCATCAGCTAATTCGGGGTACCCGTTCTCCTAAATCACATTTAGCCGTGCTCTAAGATTGACCGTTTCCCACGCACCGATGGAAAAGGGAGCCCGTCCTCCGAGCGAGCAATCAGGGGCTTGATGAGCAATTACAAAAGGGAAACGAACCTAAATCCTCCCGCGTCTCCGCCTCGCCCTTCTTGTCATAAAGACGCGTTAAAAAGCCGGAGCAAAGAAACGTTTTGCAAAAGCTGCCCCGAAATCCTCCGATTCGGTTTTCTCCCCTCGGCACGAACAGCTCGGAGCGATGCGGAGCGATATAGTCGTATTATTTTTGCGGCGGAAATTCGGTGATCACCCGAAGTAAAGCAAAACAGATCCAAGCTCTCAGATGGCAGCAATAGCCCCCCCCCATCCCCCAACCCCCCTCCCCCCCCCAGTCCTCCTTCTCCTCCCCTCAACCGTTTGCAGCTCAGATTTTATCTGGAAGTGATGATAAAGTTTATCGCAGGAACTCGGGAGTTGAGTTAAGGTCAAATCCAAAGGATTTCTTTCCAGCCATAAAAGCAGTTTCTGGTTAAGACCTTGTTTTCACCCTTTTATTTAGTGTTCTGGGGGGTGCGGGGAGGTTGTTTTTTGTTTTGGT
>NW_011152142.1:0-676 GCF_000146605.3 Meleagris gallopavo | reverse complement strand
TCCTACCATCCTCTGCAGGAAAGCCGGGGATTTCTCCCGTGTCGCACCTATTTATCCCCTCTTCTCATTGTTTTACGTTTCTGTAATGTCCTCTGATGCCTCTCCCTTTCGGGACGCGACACCAGAAGATGAAAACCCAACCCTAACCCTAATCATCCCCCCCTCCCGTCCCTGCCCACTTGGTTCGTTCCGATCTCAAACACCATAGAGTGACGCAGAGGGGATCACTTCCGGGAGATACGGCCGAAAGCACAGCACCCCCTGGCGGGGAGGTGCCGCGGCCGCAAATGGAGAACGTGGGTGCGAAGTGGGGGCGAAGTGGAGACGGGATGACAAACGGACACGGCGACAGAGGACACGGGGACAGACGGACACGGGGATGCAGGGACACGTGCGGATCTCTCACCGATCCGCCCGCAGCCCTCTGCCCCTCCCTCCCCCCTCGCTGTCACTGAGCGCTGTGGGGGGCACAGAAGGACAGAAGGACAGAGGGACAGAAGGACAGAGGGACAGAAGGACAGAGGGCGCTTTGTTGTGCCCCACCGCGCCTCCCCCTCCCGGCCCCACCGCCTCAATGTGGCCCTTGTTCTGCTCCGGCCGCCGTGTCCCCGAACTTCTGCCGCGGGGGTGGGACGGAGGGGACGGGGCGGTGACCCTCTGACCCCTCCCCACCCTC
>NW_011152141.1:0-1025 GCF_000146605.3 Meleagris gallopavo | reverse complement strand
GGGGAAAAGGGGCTGTCTTGTTAATGGTTTTATCTTTCCCTCTGAATGGAAAATGGAAATAGAACAGTAAAAAGTCCTCTTGGATATGTAATTCTTCTTCTCTTCTGAGACAAGTATACCCCAAACTATCAACAATCCATGGAGCTGGAGAATTAACTCATTATCTCCCAGGGCTCTACATGATGTTATGATGTGGACTACTGATAACAAAAATCATAAAACCACGGCAGCGTGAAGACAAGAATCCATGACAATGTCATTTATATTTCTCATTTTAATTATTTGAGAGATCAAAAACTATATTATACTTCATAAGAATTTATTCTGAATTGGACTTTTTCTACACTTAAATACTTGGCTTTCAGTGCAGGTTATTTTGCAAACACTTTAGTCTGTTCTTGCTTTAGAATCTCCATTCTTGGAGTCTTCGTACTGTTATCATTTTACATAAACTTGATTGTTTTAAAAAGAAAAATAATTTTCATTTTCTCACAGTTGTTTATTATTAAAGGAGAAAAAAGCTGAAGCTTCAATAGGAAGCAGTTTTCATAAGCAGGATACACAGAAGTTCCATGACAGAAGTGTATCAAGGAAATGATCCTTAGTCCTGAAGCATTGTTTGTCAATGAAAATTGAGGGTCCTTTCAGCAGTACATAACCACTGAATCTACTATTTCTTCAGCCTTTTGGGAAGCTCTATGAATTGAACTTGGAGGAAAAGAATTTCAGGAATTATCAAGCTCAGCATTCTGTTGATTTTAAAAATACCATATAGAACACAACAGAATATGCACTTTGGAATCATAGGTTAATGTAGGCTGAAAGGGACTCCCAGTATTCTAAGCCCAACCCTTTGCTCAAAATGGTGCAATGTTCAAAATTATGTCAGGTTACTCAGAACTTTGCCCAGCTGAGATAGTCTTCATACACTTCCAGTTCAACAGATGGAAATGCCAGTGTCTGGAAAATCTGTCAATATCTTTGACCACTCTCATTGCGAGGATACATATATGTGTATATATATA
>NW_011152140.1:0-977 GCF_000146605.3 Meleagris gallopavo | reverse complement strand
GGGGTTTGGCCCCAAAATGTTGTGTTTCTATGGCCCAAAATCCCAAAGTTTGCACCCAAAACTCTGTGTCCCTCTGCCCCGAAATGCGTTGCCCTCATCTGCCCCAAAACCCTGAGGTTTTCACCCAAAATGTTGCGTCCCTCTGTCCCAAAATCCCGTGTTTTGGACCCAGAGCTGCGCGCCCCCATCACGTGTCCCAAATTTCAGAGGTTTTGCCCCAAAATGTTGCATCCATCTGCCCCAAATCCCGGGCTTTGGACCCACATCTCCACACCCGACTCCGCTGTGCCGAAATCGCGGGGTTTGGCCCCAAAATGTTGCGTCTCTCTGCCCCCAAATCCCGTGTTTTCGACCCAAAACTCCGCGTCCTACTCCGCTGTACCAAAATCCCAGGGTTTGACCCCAAAATGTTGTGTTTCTGTGGCCCGAAATCCCGGGGTTTGGCCCCAGAACTTTGCATCCCCACCGCGTGTCCCAAAATCCTGAGGTTTGGCCCCAAAATGTTGCGTCGTTCTGCCCCCAAAATCCCAAAGTTTGGCCCCAAAACTCCGCGTCTCTTTAGGGTGTTCCAAAATCCCGGGGTTTGGCCCCAAAACGTCACATTCTAATGGACCGAAATCCCAAATTTTAGACCCAAAACTCCGCATCGCCACCGCGTGTCCCAAAATCCTGAGGTTTGGCCCCAAAATGTTGCCTTTCTGTGCCCCAGAATCCCAAAGTTTGGCCCTAAAACTTCGCGTCTCTCGGCCCCAAAATTTTGTCCCCAGCTCAACGTACGGCCGGCACCGCGATGCAGCCACGCCTGTCCGTCTGTCCCGCGTCCGTCTGTCCCGCCTCCACCCCATGTTTCGCGTCCGACTGCCCTGTGTCTGTCTGTCCCGCGTCCGTCTGTCCCGTGTCCATCCCATGTTTCGTGTCCGTCTGTCCCGCGTCCGTCTGTCCTGCGTCCACCCCATGTTTCGTGTCCGTCTGTCCCG
>NW_011152139.1:0-965 GCF_000146605.3 Meleagris gallopavo | reverse complement strand
TTTCAGAAAAAAAAGAGCTCTCTGGTTTTTTATTCGCTACTCATTTCTAGTGTTCCAAAGAAGAAAGGCTATATTACTAGCAACATCAGCTTCTTCACGCTATGCTTAACATTCAGTGACAGGTCACAAAACCACTCCGTATCTTATACCTAGATGCAGAAGTGCTACAGTTTTTTTTTTTACAGAAGTATAATTAAAATTAAAATAAGAACTCGGGTTCTTCCAATATTGACAACAGTGACTACACAGACACGAAATATGATAGGTCACTTGGCTTGGAAGATGCGTGTACAAGAGGTTGCAGGTACCACTCCCACTCTTCCTTCTGCTCTGAGCAACTTATACAATAGTCAAGACATTAGGTAGCAAGGTTGTATTCACGACAAGATGGCTATGGCTCTACTGTGTGAAACTTTTTCAGGCTGCATATGGCTCACACAGCAAACCAACCAGTTTGCATTCATCTGTATTTACTTCAGAAATAATAAATTATACATAGGACAACTGTCCTGTAAAGCTTAGAATTATACAGTGGGAAAAGAAAAATGAGAAAAAAAATGCTTAATTATTTGATAGCACTAAAATTCAAGTAACTAACGTGCTCAGGCTTGTCCTGTTTGTATCAGTATTCTGTATCATGACATCATCAGGCTGTTTGGCTGCAAAGGCACAGTGCACTGTGGAGATGTGTTTCCTGGTTTCTCTTGCAGCTTCTTGCGAGTTCTGACTCTTTAAGAGAAAGATACACTGGGATGTACTGCATTTCCCAAAAGCTTCCACATGATTTCTGATTCCAGGTGACAAGAGCTCTCTTGTCTTTTCTGTGAAGAGCTGTGGAAGGCCTGATTTATGACTCTTAATTCAGAGAATCATAGAATGGCCTGGGTTGAAAAGGACCACAATGATCATGTAGTTTCAACCCCCCTGCTATGTGCAGGGCTGCCAACCACCAGACCAGGCTGCCC
>NW_011152138.1:0-932 GCF_000146605.3 Meleagris gallopavo | reverse complement strand
GAGGGCGCGGCCGGCCGTGACGGGAGCGGGCCCGGCCGGGTTCCTTTGTCCGCAGCCGGAAGCAGCCGCGCGGTGCGGCTGGGACGTCGCTGCTTTGTGCAACCGGGGCGGGAAGCGGCGACGGCGGCGCCGAGCTGTGCTGGAGGGGCCCCGGGGCGGGCTGTGGAAGGCCCTGCTGCAGTGGACGGCAGCCGTGAAGCCTCCCAGCTCCGTTCAGACAATTCCCACAGCATGAGACGCGTCTTACACTTTGTGTACCCCTACTGCGTGAGTCAGAAAGTTCGTGCGTCAGATGGAAGAATTAAAACACAGTCGTTTGAAAGTCGAACAACTGCTTTGTCAGCTTCCATTGTGCATCTGTTTTCACAGTCATAAGACTGAAGTCCAGCAAAAATGCAACAGCTGATGCTTTGCTCACAGGGTGACCCGCAGCTCTCCCTTTCCTCGGCAGGACAAACAATTGCTGCCAACCCAAAGCACCGAAGAGTCAATAACAAAAATTACTGCTGGCTTCCCAAAAAGTGAATAGGCTGCACTCATTGCAGTAAAAATTAGATGGAGTCAATGTTCCATTCTCTGAGTGAATATCAGTAACTGCAGTACATGCTGTGCTGTTAAATCTACCATAAGACAGTTTTTTAACTCAGACTACATTACTTTTATTTTAGTAAAAAAAGGTATTTACCTTCCAAAGACATTCATTATAGAAAAATTAGTATGGCTTATCTTTAAAAACATGCTCTAGACACTAATCATTGAGGCATAAAAGAAATTTAAGGTATAAAACAGATGTGGGTATTTTAAATATGTGTTTTTAAGCAGATGGAAACTATAATGACCACATTAATGGAGCTGAGTCACTCTAGCTACAGCCTACAGCGTGCTGTTTTGCATTCAAAGATCTGAAGCTCTTTAAAAAAATATATATATAT
>NW_011152137.1:0-632 GCF_000146605.3 Meleagris gallopavo | reverse complement strand
TATATATATATATATATAAAATTATAAAGCTTGAGGAGCACTGCTATACTTATTTTAAGGAACAGAAAAATGATGAGAAATCAACTTACGGTCATACTGCACATCAGTAGCACAGCTACAAATCAACCTGAGGTATTTCTGGCTATTTTTGCACGGTCCAGCTATCACTGAATGCTGTCTGTGTTGGCATCTATGGTCATGTAGCCATGTGCTGGAAGTCAGGAGGTCTGAAAGTTTCCTTAAGCCTTTTACAATAAGTGATTTAAAATCTTAATCATCTGAGGCAGTTCACTCCTGCTTTTTCATGATAATGAAGCTTAGCACATGATATCACAATCATGAATTTTTGTAAAGCATACTTAGCTCTTCAGAAAAAGTGCTGGATTAAACAACCCTGCAGGCTGAATCCTTCTCTTTGAATAATGAATATAGCACAGGCAGCTGCAAGCTTCTTTAGATAGTCCCGTGAACCCTGCTAAAGCGAAGACCAGCCTGCATGGCTGTTCAGTCTCCGGCTTCTTTATCGCTACAGCCAACAGGGCTTTAATTTTATTTTATTTTATTTTAATACTTTTCTCAGCTAGGAATTACTCCTTGCCGGCCAACTAATTCCACAGGGACTATCTTAGAGT
>NW_011152136.1:0-776 GCF_000146605.3 Meleagris gallopavo | reverse complement strand
GGCGGCGCCGCCTCCGCCGAGAGCTCCGGGTGGAGCCGCCCCTCCTTCCCATCCGCCCTCCCCCGGCTCCCTCAGCGCCCCGAGGCAGCTCGGCTGCTGCGCCGCCCGCTCCGCTGGGAGAAGGAGGAGGCGGCCCGAGCTGGCGGCGCTGGGAGCAAATCACAGTTCAGAGCACTGGGCACCTTTCGCAGGGCTGCACACATGTCCCAAAAGCAGGGTATTTGGAAACGCTTTCTTTTCTCCCGGCTCTCTGTAGTCCCCTCGCGTCCGCCCGCTCCCTTCCCCGTCCCCTTCGTTTCTCCTCGCACCCCTCCCCACTGCTGCGCTTCGTCCTCTCTCCTCCGCCGCTCCCCGTCTCCTCTCCCGGCTGCCCCCCGACTGACGCTGCCTTTCCTCTTCCTCCAGTTGGCGCCCCCCCAGGCGAGAGCGCAGTTGACTGGTGCCTCTACCAGCTCAATGGAGCGGCCGAGTTCGAGGTTTCCGAAGGTGAGTACGGGGCGCTGAGGTGGGATGCAGCCCGGTGGCCGTTCCCACGTCCTGCTGCCCGCGGGCGGCTCGCGGGCTCGAGGCCGGTGGCCTCGAAACGTGGCGGCTGCGCTTGGCCTAATTGAGGATGGCTGTGGGTGGTGCTCAGGGCAAGAGGGGGAGAGGGGGTTCGTGGTGAGGCTGCTGGTGCGAGCGCCTTGGCTGGTTGGCTTTTGTGGGGAGATGTTGGGTTTTGTCTGTTTGTGGCGTCGGCCCGCTTGGCTCTGCTGTTGCTCGTAAGGCCGTGCAGG
>NW_011152135.1:0-1083 GCF_000146605.3 Meleagris gallopavo | reverse complement strand
CTTCTGTACCTTCAAGCAATTACGATAGCGGTGAGACAGCAGAAAAAAACCCTTAAGAACCTGAGAATATTTAGGAAAACAGTACGCTGTGCATGGGAGGTGTCCTGCGCTGAGGCCAATGTAATTCATTACTTTGGTCTTTTAAAAACTTGTTCTATCCATGTTCATTAAAAAAATAATGATACGGTAATATTTTGCTTTTTACTTAGACTTTATAGCTCCCCTCTTGACAGAAAACCTAACTGCTTGTACTCCTTGCTGTTGTGTGCCCATGGTAGCTGCGCGTTTATCTTCACAGTCAATGGAAATGTTCATTTTGGTTAACTGAAATTTTAGTTTTCAAAGTAGTGATCCACCTGGCACATTTTGAATTTAGGGAGAGTATAAAGCTATTGAGTAAATCAAGAGCAGGACCTGCCTATTTGAAGGACAGGCTGTAAAGAAATGCAGAATGGTTCAGGGCTTGTTCCTGAAAATGCTTTCTGTGTGCAGTCCCGTTATCTTCAGAGGGATTTAGATTGTTGGTTTGTTGGTTGTTTTTTTTTTTTGTGTATAGGGTTAAGCCCTCTTCATCTTGCCCAGAATTAGTGGGTTATGTTCACAGTGCTTTCCTGCTTGACTGTCAAAATATTCCGCAGAATATGCTGGCTGTACAGCTTGCTTAATAAGGTTAATATATGCATGAGTTATTTAATGTTCCTAATAAGATTAGGGAAGATGAAATGGAAAAATTCCTCTTGTTGTGGCATCCATTTGAATTTACAAAGTAAACCCAGTAAAAAGCATCTTAAAACCAACTGCAGTATTTTCTGTGCCAGTGCAATCATTTGTCAGTGCACGGCTTTGCTTCATATTCTCAATGTGCCAATGAACTTGAAAAGTCATCCTAAATAGAGCTATCTCCAAGGCTGGGAGAGATAAGGGCACGATGATCCCGTGCTGTTCGTACCACAGAGCCTGGAAGCTGTATGTGAAAATCCCTATCTTTTCTTTTCGGTCAGGCAATGCTCCTAAAGAGCTCAAAATTATTCAAATTCCCATGGCAGTTTTCACAGATACAGTGACAAACTTATGTAACTGGTC
>NW_011152134.1:0-557 GCF_000146605.3 Meleagris gallopavo | reverse complement strand
TTTTTGTTTAATTAACTCTAGTTTTTGGTAGTGGTGAGATCCTGTTTTATAAATCATATTTGGAAGTGTCTGCAGCAAGATTTTGGCTGTTGACTCTTCAGTTACTGTTGAAATTTTATATTCATGAAAGTGATAAGCGTTATTTTAGAGTCTTCCTTTTGTGAATAGAATTTGCTGTGGTACATAGTGCATTTGCATATTTCCAGAGTATGATCCTATCGTTTGGAAAATTGGTGCCAATGTTCTGAATGCACTGCACCAATAGCATATGTTGCAATTGAAGTACGCTGTATGCATATTTTGTCTTGGTTCTTTTTGCAAGTGATTAGAGTTAGCTCTTCAGCAAATGCTAGATTGTAGTATTGATTCTTTTTCTTTTTTTAAGGAAGACTTCTGAAATGACTGAAGATGTGTTTATAACAAACGCAACAATTTTGTTGCAGCAGTGGCGTGCAGCAAAGTAAACTGAGTTCTGATTCCTCAAGTTTTGGTTTCCATGTGCTGGAAGATGCATACATATTCAACTTCTAGAGAAATTTGGCTTTTTTTTTTTTTGT
>NW_011152133.1:0-842 GCF_000146605.3 Meleagris gallopavo | reverse complement strand
TTTGTTTGTTTGTACCGCAGGGCTAACCCAACCCCGTAAGCAAGGCCTAAGGGCCGTCGGAGGCTATTTGTGTTCCTTCCCGGCCAGTCTGAGATTCGTGCCCTGTTGCGGCCATTTTGAGAGTTGTGCTGATTTCGGCGTGTGCATTCAATTAATCTAAACGAAATTGGTTTTAGCTTTGCCTTGCTTACGGGGTTGGGTTAGCTTTGCTTTGTTTGTTTGTACCGCAGGGCTAACCCAGCCCCGTAAGCAAGGCCCAAAGGCCGTTGGAGGCGATTTGGTTCCTTACTGGCCAGTCTGAGACTTGTGCCCCTTTATGTCCAATATTAGAATTGCATTTCGTTTCTGATGGGCTGAGATCTGCATTGCTTTTGAGGCGGGTTGCAGTATACAACGTTTGTGTAAAAGTAATGTCACTAATGGGGTATGGAGGCTTGGTGATCCTTCCGTGATTAGTCTGACACATGTAATCAAGGTCTTGCAACTGTATTGAATAAGTGTGTGCTGTGCCTGTAAACTTCATCATGCTGTGTATGGAACATGTGTACGCTGTGCATGAACTAAGAGTTGGAATTGTAATGAATATGTGTACTCTCATTCTGCTTGTAAATGTCCAGTTGCTGTTTAAGTGTGCAGATGCTTGTATGCGCGATGTCTTTTGGAAATAATACTGTAATAAAAAAAAACTTCTCGCAAATAATTCTGTGATGACGCCTGCATTGTCACCGTCAATACTTGAAACACAAAATAAGGTAGGTGTACAAGGTAAGTGTGGAAGGTGGTAGAATAAGAGGGATGGGCAGTGAAGTCGGTCAGATAGCAGGAATCAGGGTATTAGGGGT
>NW_011152132.1:0-657 GCF_000146605.3 Meleagris gallopavo | reverse complement strand
TTTCCCCAGGAGAATCAACAGTGATTCTGTATCAGGAGAACAAATATTTCCCCAGGCACGGAAGGTGATGCATTTCTTCCCTTGGCTGGCATTCACTCTGAGCATGAATAGACCTAAACCAGGCCATAACTCGGTTTCAACACTCGGCGTAACAAAAACAAATGATATCACTGAGCTGAGAGCTCAGAACGGGCCCGAGGCTCTGCAGAACGCAACTCGGGCCTCGGCGGCCGTGCAGGTCGGAGCTGCTCGGGGCACCGCTCCCATCCAGCGGGGTGGGGAGGACAGCAGCCTCGAACCGGGGTCCCCGGAGGCGCAGCGCCTCTGACCGCAAGCGCAGCTTCATCCGGAGCCCGCCGAGCGCAACCGAACCAGCCCCACCACGTGCAGGCTGCCCGCACAGGGCTGTCATCCCATCGAACCCACCCGCTGCAAGGGTTAACGGCACTCATTTTCTCGTGCAAGCACACGCAGCCAGGCACTGAGGACGGGCAACGCTAAAACCGGTCGCCGCAATTTCACGTTCCACCCCGGTTCCCAAGAGCCGCAGGGACACGCAGGGCAAAGTACAAAACGGGATTGCGGCAGAGCCCCGCACACCAACCCCGTCGCGCAGCGCGGCGCCGGGCACCGCTCCTCGCCCGCCGGCACACACGC
>NW_011152131.1:0-1127 GCF_000146605.3 Meleagris gallopavo | reverse complement strand
TTTGCAAGCCAGGGCTGAGAGTGGGGCTCTCTCTTTTTTTTTCTTTTTTTTGGCACGGGGAAGGTTTGTTTTGTTTCCCTCTTTGCTTTCGTGAGCAGCAGAAAGTCCCCGTTTGCAGCTCAGATGCGAAGTTCTCTTTGACTTTGATTCCTTTTTGCGTGTGTGGCGAGGACTGGAGTTAATCAGAAACTTATGCGGAACATCATATCTAGTTCCTATAATTCCGACCTCGCTCATGCTGTTTCTATACAGATAACAGATTTGCAGCCAAGCGTGCGCTCTCTTTTTTTCCTCGCTTTCCCTGCACAGCTGCTCCTGCACCGCTGCCTTCAATCCCGGGCTGCTCTTTGTCAAAATAATCTCTCCGTACTCAAAACGCAGCTGCACGGGGGTCCTTTTCTGAGCTTCAAGCCCTTGCAGTGGCAAAAGCGATTGCAAAGACCCCGTGTCACCTCACCTCCGAGCTGAGATCCCCCCCTTACGTTAACCCCCCCCCTCCCCCCGGCCCCCATCTATGCGGGCAGCTCGAAGGTGAGGCCGTGTGTTGCTTTTCCTCGGGATGTTTACGCTGCCTTCTGGTTCTTTTAAGGTGCTCCCCGAACGAGGAAGAAGAGGTGCCCCTATTCGAAATTCCAGATCAGAGAGCTGGAGAGAGAATTCTTCTTCAATGTCTATATAAACAAAGAAAAGAGGCTCCAGTTGTCTCGGATGCTGAATCTCACTGACCGACAGGTTAAAATCTGGTTTCAGAACAGAAGGATGAAAGAAAAAAAATTAAGCAGAGACCGCCTGCAGTATTTCTCTGGAAATCCCTTATTGTGAACATCTTTGTAATCCCCTCTGCTGGCGAAGCGTTTCGGGAAGGAACAGCGTGGCTTCGCCCTTTCAAGCCGACAAAGCAACCTCCAAGTTTGAGCCTTTTCGTTACTTACATTTCTATGTCTGGGACAGTTCAGAGTAACAAAAGGAGCGAAACCTTCTTTCATTTACCAAACCGCTCAAGGACTCGAATTCCACGAACATTTTATTTAACTCTTTTTTTTTTGGCCTCTTTTTGCCTGGACGAGATGGGATTCCTCCCTTCCCACACCCCTCCTCCCCCCTCCCCCTTCTTCTTCTTCTTCTTC
>NW_011152130.1:0-765 GCF_000146605.3 Meleagris gallopavo | reverse complement strand
CTCCCAGCGCAATTTGGGGCTCACGTGACCCCCCCGGACCAATGGGGCTGAGCCGTCGGTTTAACTATGTTTAATGTCAGATAGCAATAAAGTAGAAGCTTTCGGTCAGGCCCGCGGAAATGGGCGAGCACAACCTCCTTAATCCCGGCTTTGTGGGACCTCTGGTGAACATCCATACGGGAGACACTTTCTACTTCCCAAATTTCCGAACCTCCGGCGGGCAGCTGCCTGGTCTGCCGTCCTTATCGTACCCCCGACGGGACAACGTTTGCTCCTTACCCTGGGCGTCCTCGGAGCCCTGCAACGGGTACCCGCAGCCCTACCTGGGCAGCCCCGTCTCCATTAACCCTTCGTTCGGCAGAGCCTGCGATCTCGCCCGGGTGGAAGAAAGCAAATGCTACTATCGGGAGAGCTGCTCCGACACGACCGGGCTCAAACGGGAGGAGAGGGGCAGGGACAGTGCCTTGCTGCCCCTCGAATCCGGCCTTCCCAATGGCATGGGGAGCAATTTCAGCAAATACGACTATCCCGGAGCCGAGGCGGTGTCCCACGACCCTCCGTCGTGTCAATCCTTGGAGTCAGACTCCAGCTCGTCTTTGCTCAATGAAGGAAATAAAGGCACAGCGAGCGAAGCGGGGGGTTTGGTGTCCCCCCTCAACCAAGGCAGCACTTTAGGCACCGGTGGTAAGACTCGGGAAGGGTTTTTTTGTAGGTGGGGGCAGCCGGGATGGGGTGTGGGGGGGAGGTTACTGGCTTGGGGCTGCT
>NW_011152129.1:0-1030 GCF_000146605.3 Meleagris gallopavo | reverse complement strand
CGAGATGCCCCCATACCCCCCATCCCCACGATGTCCCCACGCTGTCCCCCTGTCCCCAGACTCGGAGCTGCAGATCGCTCTCATCGCGCTCTTCTCGGAGCTGCTGTACCGTTTCCCCAACCTGGTGGTGGCCCAGGTGACACGGGACAGCGTGCAGGCAGCCATCGCCAATGGGATCACGGCTGACCAGGTGGGGACACTGGGGGGACATGGGGACAGAGTGGGGTCCGGCGCAGTCAGAGGGGTGGCACTGGGGGATGGGGGTGCTCTATAGGGTAAGCCATGGGATGTTGGGGTGCTCTATGGGGTGTTGGGGTGCCCTATGAAATCTTGGGGGGCCTATGGGGTCTTGGGATGCCCTATGGGGTGCCCTATGGGGTGTTGGGGTGCCCTATGGGGTAAGCCATGAGGTATTGGGGTGCCCTATGGGGTAAGCTATGGGGTGTTGGGGTGAGCCATGGGGCCTTGGGGTGCCCTATGGGGTGAGCCATGGGGTGTTGGGGTGCCCTATGGGGTGTTGGGGTGCCCTATGGGGTAAGCTATGGGGTATTGGAGTGCCCTATGGGGTAAGCTATGGGGTGTTGGGGTGCCCTATGGGGTGAGCCATGGGGTCACGGGATGCCCTATGGGGTATTGGGGTGCTCTATGGGGTAAGTCATGAGGTACTGGGGTGCCCTATGGGATAAGCTATGGGGTGTTGGGGTGAGCCATGGGGTCTTGGGGCGCCCTATGGGGTGAACCATGGGGTATTGGAGTGCCCTATGGGGTAAGCTATGGGGTGTTGAAGTGCCCTATGGGGTCTTGGGGTGCCCTATAGGATAAGCCATGGGGTACTGGGGTGCTCTATGGGGCATTGGGGCACCACATCGGGGTGCCGAGGACCTTGGGGTGCCCTCTGGGATATCAGGGTGCCCCGTGGGGATTCTGATTGGCCCCATAGGGTGTGGGGTTGACCTATGGGGTGCTGGGGTGACCCGTGGAGTATTGGGGTGCCCATGGGGTATTGGGGTCCCCCGTTAACACCCCTTCT
>NW_011152128.1:0-606 GCF_000146605.3 Meleagris gallopavo | reverse complement strand
GTTTGTTTTGTTTTCATAATTCATGATTTTTGGTTCAAAACAGAGTGAGCTTCCTTTTGCACAAACATATTTTCATCCCATTATAGAAGTATGAAGTGTTCCCTGGAGAATAAGTTTTAAAGGGCTTAAGTTCTAACTTGTCATGATGGAGCATGTAGGAAGGATAAGAGAAAAGAAAGTGACAAAGCATGTCACCATGGGCCCTGAGAACAGAACCTGGATTTCCTGAGTGCCTTATCTGTACCCCTCTTAAATCCAGTTAATCTTGTTTGTGAACAAGAATTCATAAGGTGGTTTAGCTGTGGAAAACCCAGCTGAAGCTAGAAGGAGGACTTCTACACTGCATTTATATACCACTTTTAAAATATTAGAAGTCTCTATGTTGAAAAATAATGCTGAAATATGGAAACTAATCTTGTAAACACTTATTGTGAATGCAAAATTTTCATGCTATGCATGTTAGTAAAGAAAATTACATGTTTAGGCACTAGAAGAATCAGAATATTTTTATTTCCCAATCCACTTGTAAATAAAAATTTTAGATTATACAGTGGTGGTTTCTTTGTTAAATCTTACAAACCATCTTACTGACTTTTTGTTGTTGTT
>NW_011152127.1:0-578 GCF_000146605.3 Meleagris gallopavo | reverse complement strand
ATTATATATATATGTGTGTATATATATATATATGTATGTATATATATATATATATTTAGTTTTGAAAGGAAGATTTTTCCATTACACAGAGTAATTATATTTTTGTGGTTATGGATGTTAATTTACAATCATTGCTTATGTAAAGAGATACTTATGTAATTAAGACTTTCAGTTGTACAAATAATTTTCTATTTGGAATACGTATTTGTAAATGTTAGGGTTTTTTAATAACTTTATGAAGAACTAGCTTATTATCTTATTTACAGATTGGGGGTTAAGAAATCTATTGAACATATTATACACGTGTCACACACTATACCTATGTCATTTATATCTAAGTGATTTTTTAGCTTATGAATTGTAGCAGACAAATTTGGTGTGTGGAAAACTATTAAATTAATATATAAAGTGTTAGTAAAATAAATTTTAAAAAACCTATTCAAGAATAAGACATTAACCTTAATATGTTTTAAAATCAACTAGAATTTTGCTAATGAATACTTATCTACTTATCTGTATCCAATTCAGTAAGTTTTTTCTTTTCTTTTCTTTTCTTTTCTTTTCTTTTCTTTTCTTTT
>NW_011152126.1:0-919 GCF_000146605.3 Meleagris gallopavo | reverse complement strand
GCTGCTGGGATGGCGGTGGGGACATCAGCAGCCTCCTCGTTCCCTGTGCAGCCCTTGGGCATCAAATAGCCTCTCTGGCCCTGGCTGCAGTTGTAGAATCATAGAATATCTCAAGTTGGAAGGGACTCATAAGGATCAGCTAGTCCGACTCCAGGCTCCAGACAGAATCACCAGATGTCAGACTGTGTGACGGAGAGCATTGTCCAAACGCTACTACTATTCTGGCAGGTTGTAACCAGGGCCATGGGCAGCCTGTTCAGTGCCCAGCCACTCCATCAGCGATAGAATTGCAGAATAAGACTGGATATCCTCTGTGCTGGGACCATGGCCTTGGGAAGATCTCACAGCTGATGGCTTCTCCAAGTTTCTCTGTTCCTATATGAAATCTCTGGTATGGGTTGTTCACACCAAAAAAATCATTTCTTCCTGGAATATTCTGATGATTTGTTTTCTTTTGGCTTTGCCCTTTGCAGATGATACAAATTAGTATCATCCATTCTCATTCCCAACCTGTCTTTATTTTGAGAGGCAGCTTCTTCAATGTTTGCATTAGCAAAGCGTTTATATTTCTGCCCCAGAATCAATGAATTAATGAAGCCAATAAGGCTCTGTAAGCCATCTGAAGCTGTTACAACAGTCTTGATCTGTTGACCTCAGCATGAGCGGTCATGTTTTATTAAAGTGGCTGATAGGTGTGTGGAATTCTGGAGATGTGCACTTGTCAGAAACAATGCCTGAAAAGAACCAGGGCAGATGATCACCTCACTTTGAAGTCCTAGCAGAGCCAGCTGTGGTCCTGCAGTTTGTGTTGTTCCTCAATATCTTTGATAGCAGCTGTTTTAGGAAATAAAAATGCAGGGAGCAATTATTAATAACCATTATTTCTCTTTTGGTCCAAGTGTGCAGAAGAAACAAAAAC
>NW_011152125.1:0-776 GCF_000146605.3 Meleagris gallopavo | reverse complement strand
GGTTTCCCCTCCCCCCCAAAGCTGCCCCCGAGCGTCCAGCGCGTGCACGAGGCGCGCCGCCAGCTTGATGTCGTTGCGCACCACGGTGCGGTGCTGCGTCAGGCCGTTGACGTTGCGGACGCGCCGGGTCAGATCGCGGTTGACGCCGGGGCTCAATTCGCAGTCACGGAGCTGGGGGGGGGGGGGGGGTTGGGGAAGGAAGGGGGTCAGGGATGGCGGTGGCCCTAAAGGGAGCCGTGGTGAACCCGGGGGACCCTCGGTGTGTCACAGAGTGAGACCGGAAGTGACCCCAAAGTGACCCCAAAACTGACCCCGTAATGATCGCAAAGTGACCCCAAGAGACCCCAAAAGTGAGCCCGTATTGATCCCAAAAGTGACCCCAAAAGTGACCATGTAATGATCCCAAAGTGACCCCAAAAGTGACCCCAAAAGTGAGCCCGTATTGATCCCCAAAGTGACCCCAAAAGTGACCCCGTATTGATCCCAAAGTGACCCCAAAAGTGACCCCAAGTGACCCCGTATTGATCTCAAAAGTGACCCCAAGAGACCCCAAAAGTGACCCCAAAAGTGAGCCCAAAATTGACCCCAAAATTGACCCCAAAACTGACCCCATATTGATCCCAAAGTGACCCCAAGAGACCCCAAAAGTGACCCCGTAATGATCCCGAAGTGACTCCAAAAGTGACCCCAGAAGTGATCCCTACAAGTGATCCCATAATGATCCCATAAAAGCCCCAAAAGTGACCCCAAAATGACCCTCAGGCCCCCTAAGTGCC
>NW_011152124.1:0-644 GCF_000146605.3 Meleagris gallopavo | reverse complement strand
TGCTGACTGTATATACATTTTGGTGTATGGAGAATTTTAATTTTGGCTTTTTGAATGAATGTCTTGGCTTTAACTTCTGCTTGGTTTGGTGAAAGCATAGTTATTGCAGTCCGTGAGCAAAATATATAAGAGGTAAGGGAATGAGCAGTACCATAACCCAACTTTTTCAGCAGAGGTGCTGCTCCTTTAGAGAATTGTGCTGAATTTAATTTCAGCTTTAAATGTACAAGTAATCATTGTATATTTAAAGCATGTGTGTAGAGCTTATGAGCAAGAAAAAGCTAGTATTTTTAAGGTATGTGTGCAGTGTTTTACATGCATGTACCTGAAGCTGGAACTCAGCCCTTAAGCTGTAATAGAGTTTTCATTTACTAACAGTAAGATAAATTAAAAGAAACAACCTTCTCTTGTTTACCTGTCTGATGCATTTCTGCTTTTCAGTCAGTTAAGTGCAACAAGCTAGAAATGAGCAGTGTTAAGTCAAGTTGTATGATTTTTTTTCACCCCCCTTAAATCATTGCTTAAGGGCTTCTGGCCCCTAGCTCAGGAATTCTGCCCAAAAATGCCAGATGTATTACACAGTCAAGGATTGCAATGTAAATAGCGTTCTGTGCCATGAGAGCAGGGTGGTCCTCCTAGTTCTA
>NW_011152123.1:0-706 GCF_000146605.3 Meleagris gallopavo | reverse complement strand
TTTCCCAATTCTCTGCCCAATCCTGCTCAGAGTTGGGGAGTGAGGAAAAGTCTGTGCATTTAGTTCCTTCCCAGGTTCAACCACAACACAGGACAACTTTAGAGTTAAGCTATATATCTAAGCACATTTTTCAAATGCTACTTCAACACTGGCAGGCTTGCGGCCACGACTTTCTGGAGCTTCTTTCACTGCTTTATCACTTTCTCAGCAAACTAAGAGATTTCAGCTATAGTTTGAGATAGTGTAACTACCATTTGAAATGTCCACGTCCACTCAAGATCACTGGCTCAACTCAGAGAAAATGTTATTGCTGTTGTTCCTGTGGAAGGGATATTACTCTAGCTCTTTAGAGTGCAGACCATGTCTACACTGCACATTTTCAGGATATAGTACAAAACACTTCAAAACACCTGCTATTTAGCCACTGAACTGACTTGTAAACAAAGTAAAAACACAAAAGCCAACAGATGCATGGAGCACACAATACTAAGCAGTTTCCAGAAGGAAACACTAGCTTTGATTGAAAGAGTGAGCAATTAGTTTCCTCTTGAAAATTGTAAAAAAAAAAAACAAACAACCCACCAAGACATAATATATTAATCCAGTATCACCTAGTTTGCAATTACCAGTGTCTTTTATAACACCCTCACTCCTGCAGTCTTCCTCTCACCCAGCTTACACTCTTAGATAAATGGATTAATAAATA
>NW_011152122.1:0-955 GCF_000146605.3 Meleagris gallopavo | reverse complement strand
TACTTACTGTACAAAATATATGGCGAAAAAAATTCTTCTTTACACTAGTTAAAGCTTCCTTATGCTAGTTATAGCAAATACTATAAATGAAAGCAGAATTTGACTTCTTATAGGACAAAAAAATCAGGAGTTATTACAAAAAGACTCTGTGTATGCTTACTTGTTTCTAATCAGGATAGTATCACCAAATATCAACAAATTATTTGTTTGTTTAAGTATGCGCCAATTTTATGTTTCTTTTTGTTTTTAACTCTTTTCCTAACTTCTCATGTGTTCTACTTGATTTACATTTTCAAGCAGATTTCACATATTATTGAGCTCTCCAGTATATTTTACCTAATGTATCTACTACTTTTCTGTTCTTTCAAGTGATAATCCATGAAAATAACTGATATGGTGATTTACTTACATATGGAAAATGCCGGTTTCTTTGGCCTTTAAGTTATTCAAGAAAATGATATGTTTGTGTTGTTATTACGTGATTTCCACTGAAGACACTGAATAATATCTGTCTACCGTTTATTCCATTAATTTTTTGCAAATAAAAATAAACTGTTTATTTGTGCTTTCTGAAGTGTAATTAGAGTCAGATGGCTTTTATTATATGTTTATATTTTGATACGTGCAATGAAGGTATTGCTGCAAAATTTTGTTTATATGGAAAACACTGCTGAACTTCTATGTCTGTATTGTATCAGGTTTCTGTAAGGTGACAATTCCTGGTTAACCAAATCAGAGATGAAAGTGAAACTGTTTCAAATCTGATTATATCTGTCACTTTTACCATACAGTGTTGGGAGTCTTGAGGACAATCAATTATTTTCCACTTGTTAGGGAAAAAAAGTATATTAAAGAATTCTATTTCAACCTAATGTGAGTTCCTTCCCTCCCCCCCCAAAACAAGCAAAACAAACAAACAAACAAACACACACACACACACACACACACACACACA
>NW_011152121.1:0-638 GCF_000146605.3 Meleagris gallopavo | reverse complement strand
ACAGCTGGTATGATTTTCATTCAAAATAAAGAAAAAAAATGTAAAATCAACAGATGGCAAGTGCTAAAGAATAAATTCTGGCAAATGAATTGTTTTTCAGTTGAACAGAAAAATTGGAGACCTTGCTTATACTACTTCTATCTTGGACATACTCTTATAGTGAGCTTCTGTGTTTCAGTTGCCTTCTTCTCTTGTCCTTTCCAATTTGGAACTACTCATGTGTGGAGAGAAAAGGACATTATTTTAGTTTTGAAATAAGGTAAACTTCTGAATGGTAATAGTTTCAATGTGTTTAGGGTTTTTTTTTAAATACTGAATATTTTATGCTCATTCTTCCAGTGACAATGTCACACAGGGAATAATCTAGAGATTGAATTTTCAATGTAAAAATTCTTAATTCTATACAAGGTGGCAAAAGATAGACTCATAGGATGGTTAAAGTGGGGAGAGACCTTAAAGAACATCTAGTTCAAAATCTTCTGAGGGCAAGATTACAAACTACCAGGGTTCCATCCAACCTGGAACTGAACACCTGCAGGGATGGGGCATCTACAGATTCTCTATGCAGTCTGTTTCAGGGCCTCACCACCATCTGAATAAAAAATTTCTTCCTGATATCTTATATAAATCTCCTTCTT
>NW_011152120.1:0-666 GCF_000146605.3 Meleagris gallopavo | reverse complement strand
TTTTTTTAAACCAATTAAACCCTCAATTTCCATCTGATCTCTGCATCTCTCTTCCCTCTCCTGTCCTCTCTTATTCCAGTGCTCTTTCAGCCACTTTTTCTTTATGTCACTTCAACCCTTTTTTTTCTTTCATTTTCTTTCTTTGGCTTTTACAGTCTTCTGGATTGAGGACCTCTCTTAGTTGAAACAGACAATACTGCCTGTCAAAGTAAGGGAAGTTCCTCATGCCCCAGTTACTTGGGGTTCCTTTGGCACAGATACAACTAATGAAAAGCTACATTTTATCTTTCTAGAGGGAAGCGAATGCTATTTCTACTGTTGAGGTCCCACTCACTGAATCTAGGAGGATCAGATTCTCAAAGTCATAAATCCACAGACAGATTCAGCTTCCTAAGTCCAAAGATGGCTTTCTGAACACACAGCTCAAGGCAAGTGGTAGCATATCAGGGGAGACCATAACGCCATACCTTACCATAGCTAGGCTGCTGCCAGGAATCCTCCCACTGTAACTCAGAAAGTTCTACAGTGGAGTTTTGGTTTTCTTTTCTTTTTCTTTTTTTTTTTTAACTATCATCAAACTTACTCCTTTAAAAATACTCAGGAAGATATTCAATTTTGTAGCCATGAGATGCTCTGAATCATTTTGTTTCCCATCTCTCTCTCTCT
>NW_011152119.1:0-843 GCF_000146605.3 Meleagris gallopavo | reverse complement strand
GCTGTTGGGTTGGGATTTTGTGTGGGCGCTTTGCACAGGGACTTTGCATGAGGACAGTGCGTCAGACGATGGGGGCATTGCGTGATGTGGGTGTTGCACGAGGGGTCTTGCACGAGGGCAGTGTGCTTTGGGGGGGCGTTGTGTGGGCACTTTGCACAGAAGCACAGCGGTGAGTTCATGCAGACTTTGCACGAGGGCGCTGTGTTGCATGAGGGGCATCGCATGAGCAGGACGCGATGCTTTGCACAAGAGGCTTTACACTGGGGCCTTGCATAGGGATGTTGCCTGGACACTTTGCACAGACGCTTTGCACAAGGGGGTACTTGACACGAGGACACCGAGTTGCACGGCAGGCATTGCACTGGTGTGTTGCACGGGGACTTTGCACAACGGCTCTGTGTTGCACGAGGGACGTTGCACGAGGAGGACGCCTCACTTTGCGCGACATTGAGACACTGCATGGACACTTTGCACGGCGGCTTTGCACAAGGGCACAGCATTGCACGAGGGACGTTGCACGAGGAGGACGCCTCGCTTTGCACAAGGGGTGTCGCGTTGGGGCGCGTTGCACAAGGGCTTTGCACGACGGCGCTGCGTTGCCTGACGGGAGCTACTTTGCACAAGATTGGGGCGCCGCATGGACGCGTTGCTTTGCACGAAGACCTTTTGCACGAGGACTTTGCACCGAGGCCTTACAGAGGGGGTTTTGCACCAACGTGCAAATTTGAGGGGGGGTCTCACACGTCGTTCCTCCCCCCCCTCCCCCCTTTTACTCCCCCTTCCTAGTCCACGGGAACGTCTGGATGACGCACGAGGAGATGGAATCACTGACGGCTGCCCCCA
>NW_011152118.1:0-843 GCF_000146605.3 Meleagris gallopavo | reverse complement strand
CTCCCGGCGTCTCCGGAGCTTTGGGACGCACCCGGAGCGAGGTGGGCTTCGGAGCGCTCAGTCGGGGCTTTGCGGGGGATGCTGCGTGTTTCCAAGCGGTGCCTCTCTGCTGCATCGCGGGAATCCTATCCCTCATTTAAAACTGTCGTTAAACTCTGGTGTCTCTGCGTCGCTACCGAGGAGGCGTAGCGGACGGCAGCCGGGTTATTCTCCTTTTTTACTTCAGCGGGTTAACGACAAGAAGTAATTCACCGGCCGCATCTCGCTGCTGGGTGCCAGCCGGCTCTGGGTAACGGGACCGCGAGAGGCAGAGCACCGTGGAGCTCCGGGCGCGCTGCGTGCGGGGCGGAACCTCCCGTCACATCCATCCCGGGAATGCCTGATGCTATCAGGACGGCTCCCAGGACTCAGCCGTGCCCGCGTCCCATGGCGGGGAGTGACGGCTTCGGAGGAGCTCGAAGTTCCCGCGGCCGAATAGAAAGTAGATGTGTCCAGGCGATGTCAGAGGGATCTCTTCGCAGGGAAACCCCTATCGGAGCGGGCGCGTATCCGAGTGCCGGGCGGAGCGTGCAGCGTTTGCTGGCGGGATGGGATGCTCCGTGCCTGCCTGCAGCCAGGCCGGCTCCGAGCGCCCAGCTGCTGGTGGGAGAGACACGGGAACCCCGGCGATAAGCGCCGGAGCTCCGCTGATTGTCTCTGACTCTGGGTTTTCCCGTGAGATTTTTTCTTTTTTCTTTTCTTTTCTTTTCTTTTCTTTTCTTTTCTTTTCTTTTCTTTTCTTTTCTTTTCTTTTCTTTTCTTTTCTTTTCTTTTCTTTTCTTTTCTTTTCTTTTCTTTTCCTTT
>NW_011152117.1:0-819 GCF_000146605.3 Meleagris gallopavo | reverse complement strand
AAAAGGAGGGGAGGGCTTTTTTACGGAAAATTCCTCCTTTTTAGGCAGGTACATTCAAAAGTTTCATGGTCAATAATGGGAATGCAGAGCTGTTAAAGTATCTGGTTGAAGTAAAGTCTACAAAAGTTTGAGCAATGTTATTAGTATGCAAAACAAGAACAGTGAATTGAGTACTTTTCCTATCATAGATGCTGACATTAGCTAGGAAATAAATCATCTCCCCAGCGATTTCCCCAAAGGAAAGAAATTTAGAAGAAGCTGTTTGCATGGAAAGAGGAGTCTGTCTGCCAAGAAAGATAAATTATTATGCACAGTGCATTGGACAAAACATTTCTGTCCAAATTCACTCTAAGGGTAACTCTAAGGAATCTTGCAAAGAACGTAGCAAGATTTCTTCCTGTTAGTATTTCAATGTATATGCTGTATGTATTTTAATACATAATAATTTGTTCTATGTGGAAATGTTTGCATTTAATAGCTGAGTATGGATTTTACTGCTGCATGTTTAAAAATCACATGCATCATTTCCATACATTCACTGTTGATAAAATTGCAGTCATTAACTGAACTTACAATTTCATTTTTTTTTCAAGAGTTACATCTTAACACCACTTGAAAATAAACCTGAAACAGCATTTAAAGTTTGGAACAGGAGAATGGAAGAGCAAAGAGAGTGCTAAATTTGTAAAGTGATTTGTCATTACAGATGGCACTATCTAGTCATTTTTCAGTTTCATTTTGCTTCTGTTGATATTGCATGATTTTATATCTGCATTGTGCTTAGTTGTGAAAGACAAATAGAACAAAGTATTATTTCAC
>NW_011152116.1:0-625 GCF_000146605.3 Meleagris gallopavo | reverse complement strand
TATATATTTCATTTCAGTTTATTTTGTTTATTTTGCACTTGGAGGAAAGGAACTTTTGTTTATGGATCAGAGCATTCTAGTGAGAGGCAAATGAACACAACTGCCAAAGAATCAACCTATCTGTTGTGCCTATTTTTAGTATGTCACTAACGTTAGAAATTTCAGCTGAGGTCATTACCTTCTTGTTCTAGGTGGGGCACAAGTGCATGGTAAGAGAGAAGATTGGTCCCAAAAGAGCTTACAGTCTGCGTAATGAAAGGGAACAAAATGTCTCCCAGCAGCACTGCTTATAGATGTGATTGCTTGGGAAGATGTGACAGGTAAGAATTGGATGCAAAGCCTGTTAAAAGACTGCCTATCTCTTTCTGTCGGAAAAGAAAGAAAAGAGCTCAAATCTATGAATCTAGGCAAGAATACTGATCTTTCTTGTTTAAAATGTTTCAAAAAACGTTCAAAAAAAAAACACCTATCTATTTCACTCTATTTCATTCTGCCTTTCTTCACAGATGCAAAGCCTCTGCCATTTGTTCTATCATCCCTGCTATTTATAACATTGGGATTAAGCAATTAAGGAAAAAGCTGAGGAAAGACAGAAAGAGAGAGAGAGAGAGAGAGAGAAAGAAAG
>NW_011152115.1:7375-9440 GCF_000146605.3 Meleagris gallopavo | reverse complement strand
CACGGTGAGGGTGACGGAGCACTGGAACAGGCTGCCCAGGGAGGTTGTGGAGTCTCCTTCTCTGGAGATATTCAAGTCTCGCCTGGTTGCCTACCTGTGTGACCTGGTGTAGGGAAGCTGCTTTGGCAGGGCGGTTGGTCTCGCTGATCTCTAGAGGTCCCTTCCAACCCCTACAATTCTGTGATTCTGTGATTCTGTGATTCTGTGATTCTGTGATTGTCCCCCTCTACTGTGTTCTTGTGAGGCCCCATCTGGAGTACTGCATCCAGATCTGGAGCCCCCAATACAAGAAAGACAGAGAGCTGTTGAAAAGGATCCAGAGGAGAGCCACAGAGATGATTAGGGAATTGGAGCACCTGCTCTATGAAGACAGGCTGAGGGAGCTGGGCTTGTTCAGCCTGGATAAAAGAAGGCTGCAGGGTGACCTCATTGCAGCCTTACAGTACCTAAAGGGAGCCCACAAACTGGAGGAAAATCAACCCTTTGAAAGGGCTGATAACTGCAGGACAAGAGGAAATTGATTTTAAGTTGAGGGAGGGGAGATTTAGGTTAGATGTCAGGGGGAAATTCTTTACAGAGAGAGTGGTGAAGTACTGGAACAGCTGCCCAGAGAGGTTGTCCCTGGAAGTGTTCAAGGCCATATTGGATGGAGCCCTGGGCAGCCTGGTCTAGTACTGAATGTGGAGATTGGTGGCCCTGCATATGTCAGCGGGGTTGGAGCTTGATGATCCTTGAGATCCCTTCCAATCCTGGCCATTCTGTGATTCTGTGAAAAGGCTGATATTTTTCTAAGGATTAGTTGCTGAAAAGGCCAAACGTCCAAAGGTTATTTTTCCTTATTTTTCTTATGTATTTAGCCATTAAACAATTTGGGAGAAGTTTTGGCAGCCAATACATCTCTTCTCTCCTCCATGTTTATTAAGTTTGTGAGCCAAACAGAGGGCAAACTGTGTTTTCAGTAAAAATATTTAAATGTAGAAAAGACTTGATAACAATTTTATTATTATTATTATTTTTTTAACTGAAAGCAACTTTTCCAGTGAGAATATACGTAGATACCTAGAATAGATGTTGTGCAGAATTAAGTTTGAGTACACAGGAAGATAAATGATTTCTTTTCTAGAGCGAAAGGAAGAACTGAAAGAGCAACAAGGGAGACATAATAGTAATCAATGGAAGTGATGACTAAGCCAGTTTAATTTCCAGTAATTGAGGTAGAGAGAGAAGAATAAATAAATAAATAAATAAATAATACACATTTAGGAGATATTAAACAGGCAAAAATGACAGGACTTAGAATTTGAATATGGAGTTCTTTCCGAAGAACCAACTGGATTTAGAATTAAACCATCCATCAGCATGGTGTCTTCAAAAGGAAATGAAGTGAAATCTGCTTCATATGCATCTTCCCAATAATAGAATTATAGAACATTACAATCCAGGAAACAGATCTTTTACTGACATATCAGTTATGAGGAAAATTTCCAATAGTACTGACTATGGTCAAGAAAAGAATGAAAACGTGCTTAATTTCATCCACTCATCAGAGAAACAGAATGTTGCAAATAAATCTCAGTGTGTTACTAACTTACAAGCTCCTGAGTTCTAACCTATTTATTTTTGCCCTCTTGAAATTAAACATGTTATTTAGTATCCCTGACTTACAAGAGGGAGCTTAAACACTCCCTTATTTTGGGTAAATTTCTGATTCCCATTGCTTTCATTTCTCTGAAGGATCTGTGACTATAAATTTGCATGGTGCAAAAAAGTACAGTAGAGAGAGACTCGAATCTCTACCAGCTAAGCCTACTTGCAAGCAAGGCTTATTAGCGTTGGTGGAGCACCATCCTAATGCTACAGTATTGTTCTCAGCCCTGCAACAGTGCTCCTGCATAGTGCAGCATCGTCTTTTTCATGGGCAGCTCAGAAATAATGCTTGCTTGGAGAGCACTGTGCTACATTATCCAGTCTAAATGTCATTATATTGACCACCACCCAGTTCTCCAGCATGTATTGTGAATCTGTCTTTATGACTCTGGCACTACTATCCTAAAGGATGATCTTT
>NW_011152115.1:5733-7355 GCF_000146605.3 Meleagris gallopavo | reverse complement strand
AAGTTTTATGGAGAATGTGTTTCAGTCCTAAGCTGGGCATAAATTAAACATGTTTTACCCAGCTGTTTGGTTAAGAAATAGCAAGAACTAATGAGCTGTGTAGTGATAAAGCTGTTAAACTAATGTGAAAGGACTATATGGGGCTACCTATGATGAATAGAGAGAAAACTCTCCTTTCTATAGTTGTTTACTCCTGATTACATACTTGGGTTGCGCTCAGCTCTCTAACACCTCGAGGTATATTTTAGAAATCGTCATATCTTAATTGCTTGGTGATCGTACAATAAAAATATAGCTATAATGTGAAGAGACCTAGAGATGCCTTAAACAAACAAACAAACAAATAAACAAATAAATAAAAAGAGGTTTTGTTTAAAGATAGACTTTTTCAGCTTCTCTGCCAGTGTGTTAGGCCAGGGCATTTGGTCCATTGAGAAGCTTAGCTTTAAGCACTACTCTTTCTTTAGAGAAAAAGGGTTTCTCTAATCATGCTTGAAATTGAATGTGGTCAGATAACAGTTTCTCACCTTCACTTGGAAATTTTCTTCCTCAAATATCAGTTGACTCATCTGTCTTAAGACTCTTGAAACTTTGGGAACCTCAATAGGTTCCTCTCCTCCCAGTCTGTTCAGGTCTCACTGAATGGAAGTACTGCTATCTGGTGTGTCAGCCACTCCTTCCAGCTTTGTTTAATAGGAACAGTTGCTGAGGGTACACTCTATGCCTCCATCCAGATCACTGAATTAAGATGTTGAACAAGACCAGACTCAGTGCCACTACCTAGGGGTCACTGCTCCCTACTCTACATAGATAATGAAGACTTTCTTTTTGTCTCTGATCTCCCTGATCAGATTTATTTCTTCATATTCCCTTGAATGACTTGATAACATTCCCAGGTATATTCCTCCCAAGTGGAATCAAGTGGCCAAGGTCTTTTTCCACGTTCTATAAACTTCTAAACTTCTTCCCCCCATTTCCCCCTCCCCCCTCCCCCTTCCCCCATGAACTTCTTGCTCACACATGCAGATCTCTTGACACTTTGACTAATTTCTTACTCTTAGGAATTCACTCATCTTGAGATCTTGAGTCAGGAGGAAGAGGTGCTTGAATATCAAAAAACTCACTTCTGCCCCCTTACCTTCCAATGCTCTAACCCATGGGAAACCACAAAGGAAATTTTGAAAAGGTCAGAATTAACTTCCCTGAAATCCAGGGTTGCAATTTTATTTACTGCCCTGTTTCTTCCATGCAAGATCCTGAACTCCACTATATCATGGTTGCTACAGCTGAGGTTGCACCAACTTTCAGAGAACCAGTCCTTCCTCTTTTGTAAGAATGAGGTCCAGGATCCAGAAGAACTCCTCTTTGTTCTGGTTCTCATGAGAAAATATTGAATAGACAAATTTATCAGAGCAACTCTTCTTGAAGGATGCTCAGTAATGATGGATATAAGTCTTTTGCTTTACTCATTTTGAGGTTAGATAAAAAGAGTTTCATCATTAGAAATGTAGATAGAACTAGATGCTTCACCATGTTACAAAATCATATACCGCACTCATTATTACTTTCCAGTGTGAAGAAAATATTCACATTTCTATCTCTATTTCCTCCCTCCCTCCCTC
>NW_011152115.1:1815-4969 GCF_000146605.3 Meleagris gallopavo | reverse complement strand
AAAGAAATGTTGAGATTCTCAGATACTTTTTTATTCATCCAGTCTAGAGCCTCTGCAGTCATAAATCTGAATATTTTAAAGATCTAATGTGGTGCTTTGGCTAAATACAAATATCAAAGCTCTTTTGAAAAATAATTGATGTGACAAAAGAAATGTACCTGGATATGAATAGAGTAGAAACAAACCAATACAAATTTTCCATAAATATTACTAATATTTTTCAAGCTAGAATGTTGGACTTGCTAGCACATTTGTATATAAATATATTTAAGCTATATTTATTTCTTATTTCATTGAAAATTTTAAATCAGTCTCATTGAAATAATGTCCAGATTAAAATCACTGTGTAACTGTTTTGGAATAACAAAATATAGTATTTTAACAGTCCTAGGAAATTAGCTGTCTTCTGAAGACAAGGTACCAAAGGATAAAACATGTGGAATGTGATCATGCTGCTCAACTTGGTGGGCCTGAGGTTAACACAGCCGTGGATGGTTCACTAAGTCTGCAAACAGTGATTCCTCATAAATCATTATAAAAAATATACTGACTGTATCAGTTCATAAATTCAAGGCAAATATCTATTTCCATAAGACTCGAGCAGACAGACAATGTTAGGGATTCGAACATGTCACCACCACATGCAGTAGTGAATGTGTTAGCATTTTAACAAATTGAGCCACTTCACTAGCTTATTTATCAGTTTGAGCTATTTAGAAATGTTGCTACCATATGTTGTCCATTGAAATGAATGCTAAACACTGCATTTGTAAATGGTAATTTATGACTCATGAACGTCTCTGCTATTAGAGTCATTCTGCCATTGTGAATGGAATTGATAGCAGTTTGTGAACTTCATGTTTTGTTTTTTTTCACTCTCCTCGTTTCAAGAATATTGTTGATATTAAAACTCTAGTGCCTCGTAGAGGATACTATTTAAAAGGCTGTCTGTATCAGAAAGAGGTTAATTAATTAAAAAAAAAAAAAAAAGGCTTTGGATTATATGAAGTGTTCAAAGAGTTTTCAGTGCTGATAAGAAATGTATAAAACATGAATAAATTAACAAATAGCCCCTGTTTCCTTTCTCTTCCTCCTTCTCCCACCAAAGTCATTTTTACCTTGGCACTGAGCAGGTGAGCCAGTGAGCCAGCAGTCACAAGTTTTTATGCCCTTCTCACATAAAAATGCAAAAAAAACCAAAACAAAACAAAAAAACAACCAGATTTGCCTAAACAGTTTTGCTTCTTAGTTCTCAATTGTATTTTGGTCCAAATTCATGACTGAATCTTACAAAAATATTACCTTTGATGCTTACTTGTTAATAATGAGGTCTTGTTGAAAAGCCTGCAATTATCTGAAAGGATCACTTTCAATATATAATATGATTGCAAGTTTCAAGGTGATTTCTAGAACTAAATTTTCAAAGAGTGCCTTTGGAGAATCTCTTAAGATGTGCGCACCTAAAGTTACTTCACAAATTTGTTTTGTGAATATAGTTTCCTACTATGGAAAAGACAGGTCACTTAATCCTATCTATGCACATGACATGAATCTCTACGAAGAGAGGACTAAAGGAAGAGCTGTTTGAGTTAATTTAGAACAGATACTTGATTTTTAAGTAGCTCATATTATGTAGGTGGAATTTCAACCACAGCTCTTTTGTTCATTTAGTGAATATGCACAAATGCCCAAAGAACCTTCCAAGGAAACAGATCTGTGTCCAGAAAAGGCAAAGTGTCTCAAAATATGTAATCAGTCTGCAAACATAAATCTGATATAAAGGAATACATATACACAGCTGACTCCCCATTTCAGAAATTTTCACAAAATTTATGTGATATTTCTATGTAATTCCTATTACCTAAATTAAAGAAATGTGTATTGTCACTAATTATTTTTGTGGAATCTCTGATATAGACATACTGCACTGCACTCATGTAAACTGTCCTGGTTTCATGCTGAAAAATATGTAGTGCACAACCCCCATTCGTCATGAGATTTTGCCTCTGATCAAGTGTTTTGAGTGCAAAGCATGAACAAAAACTGTTTCAAAGGTTTACATACACAAAAATTCACAAAAAAGAACTACCTGTGCAAATCTTCATTTTAATTTTGATTGGCTAGTGGCAGGGAGATTTACAATGGAGAACAATAGATTTAACATTTGCATTATTTTTTCAAATCATAGAATCATTAAGGTTGGAAAAGAGCATATCTAGTTCAACCATCAATCCATAACCACCAAGCCCACTACGCCATATTTCTCAGTGCTGTGTTTACCCTTTCTTGAAAAACTCCAAAGAGGATGACTGCACCACTTTCATGAACAACCTGTTCCAATGTTTCGCCAATCTTTCTGAGGAGAATGTTTTCCAAATATCCAATCTGAGTCTTCCCTGGCACTAACTGAAGCCTCTCATCCTATTGCTAGTTACCTGGGAAAATGTGGCCTTTGTGATTATAAGCAAGTAATTTGGTCCACCCTATTTTACTCAACTGTGGCATGGAGATAGCACCGTGTTCTTATCTCAAATGTATATATATATAAATATAAATGTATATACATATATATCTGTATCTGAGTGTGATGTACTCAAGTGTTATGATTTCATGTGGTTAAGGAAAAGGAAGGACAGAAAGTCATTAATCATATGTCACGGTTTCATGATTTTTGGTTGTCAGTATTCCACATCATAACATCATGTACTGCACTGGGGGTTTGACTGCTCATGCTCAAGTTCTGGGTGCCTATCTGGAGGAGAAGAAGAACTACATTTCCCCAGGGGGCTTTGCGGTCAGCCAGGAGGTATAACTCCCAGCAAGGTCACCTGATGCTCTCTTCTTTGCCTGCGCTTCTTCACCTTGCGCTTCTCCGTCTGCGCTTCTCTGCCTGCGCTTCTTCATCGGCTCAACTGGACTGCACTTCTCATCTCAGCGTTGTGGTGAGGCCGATCCACCTTCCAGACACACACTCTCTCTCTCCTTATATTCTGCTGATACTATATTTAGTAAATTACTTTGTTTCACCTCAGATTGTTGCTGCTGTTTTCAATTATTTCGGGGTCCCCTATTTTCCTTTTTCTGGGGGCGCGGATCCACGGATCCCTCTGCCCTTCTAGTCACGGAACCGGACCGAACCAGCCCGTAAACCGTT
>NW_011152115.1:0-1018 GCF_000146605.3 Meleagris gallopavo | reverse complement strand
AGCAAGGATCAGACTTGCTCTTATGTAGGATGTTAAAAAAACAGACAATTAAAAACAGGATATGTAGAACATGGAAGGTAAAAGGCAAGTATTAAGAGGATACTTTATCAGAGACAATATTACTAAGAAGTTATATACCAACATTAATATGGAAATGTTTTCAAATTATCTTCTACAAACATTAATTCAATCTAGAAATTGCAATGCTGCTGCAAACCACATAACATTTTATCAGTGGAACAAGGAAATGAAATGATTGCTCGACACACTGACTTTTGGATGGCAAAATCCAGTGCAGAAGGCAAGGAAGGAACTCTCTCTCACCCAATTTTAACAAACACACTGGGACATGGTACACTGTGCTTCTGGCTTGTGCTATCAGTGTTACAGTTTTTACAGCTGAGTCCTGGATGGTCACCAGCTGAGGAGGAGTGTTGAAGTAAATAGAATTGGTATCATGCAGTTCTATTTTCCATTTCTAAGTGTTGTTAATTGTTAAGTGTTTGGTGGAAATGCCAATTTGGGGTTATGTTTTCAGTTTTTCAAGAAGTCTTTTCCATCTTGCCTTCATTTCAAAATAAATATCTTTTCAGAGTTCTTGACTGAAAAAACAAAGTTGGGATCCCCACAGAAATATTTCCTTTAGAATCTATGTTTTATCTATTTTTTACTCAAAACAACATCTGTTTGTTTGTTTTAATGCTTACAAAATGTCAAAGCAATTCTCCTATTTATTTTATAAAGGCTAAATTAAATCTTGTCTTGAGAGCTTGGCTTTTAGAAAAGCAGGTCACTTTTTTCTCAGTCTGAAGTAAAAGTCACATTCATGAACTCAACATCTCTGACTTGTGAAAATGTTACTTAGAAATATTGGACTTTATTTTAATAACTTCATTACAATATTTGCATGCACAGACTGAAAATGGAAAGTCCTTTTTAAAGAACAAGCTGGAAGTCTGGTCTAATGTACTGCTAAATTTAATTATTAATCCTTTACAGCTGGTATGATTTTCATTCA
>NW_011152114.1:0-634 GCF_000146605.3 Meleagris gallopavo | reverse complement strand
TCCCATCTCCTCCCATCTCAGTGTCCATCCTTCTATTCCCACATCCTCCCATCTCAGTGCCCATCCTTCTATTCCCACATCCTCCCATCTCAGTGCCCATCCCTTCTATTCCCACATCCTCCCATCTCAGTGCCCATCTCCTCCACATTCGCACCCTCCCATCTCAGTGCCCACCCCCTCCATGGCCGGATGCACACGGAGCTCCACGAGCGTGGGCTCAGGGCTTTGGAGACGGCCCCGCACAGCTCCCCACGAGCAGTGAGTGCGGATCGGCCCCAACAGTGGTCGCATCCCACCATCATTTCTGGTCCCACCCAGACAGAAGCGCACCGTTCCAGCTCATGCAGCTGCTGCTACTTAACCTTTTTTTTTTTCTCAGCTGAAGCAAAGAGGGTTTTTTTCCCATGTGTAGATAGCTCTTTTCTGACTTTAGATCTACTCTGATGGCATTGGCATCTCCACCCCGAGCATCCCGGACCCAGTGAGACGCTTCGCTTTGACAAGCCATTCAGGAGGAGGCCGAGCGCGCGGCGCCCGCTGCCCTCACTGTGATGCTCATGGCTTCTCGACATTGGGTTACTTCTGTACAAAGGGAGACACTTCTTGGGGTTGTTTTTTTGGGTTTGGTTCTTTT
>NW_011152113.1:0-1132 GCF_000146605.3 Meleagris gallopavo | reverse complement strand
GGGGAGGGGTTTGAGCAATGAGTGGTGAGGTGCAGGACAAAATGTCTGCAAATGCTGTTAAGGTTATGACCTCTAGTGACTTAATTGCTTTCCTGCTATTGCTTTCATGGCATATATTACTCATAGTGCTCATATTTTTCCTCATAAAAAGGATAATTAATTGTTTAAATGCATGCTTTATTCCTTTATAACAGTGTGAGCCAGCAGATGATAAGACTTTCTGTGAAGAACGATGGCTTGATGCTTGCTTTTTTCACTGGAGCTATTGTCTGCCTTTCTATTCAGTAGAGTTTTTCTGCTGATGTACTGAGGAAGGCCCTTCTTGTCCTTCTATTAATTCTGTCATTGATCTTCTTCTCCCTCTGTATCTTATTTCAAGTCAAACAGAACTACAGCAACTATTGTTTCTAGTGTGTTGACATATGGATCGTCTTCCTTTGCACAAACCTATATCCCAGGGTAGATCCTAGAGTTTGTTTATCTTTCATGTACAACGTGAGTAAATAAGTTTTTCCCACCTTCATTTTATTTTCTCATGGCTTTGGTGTTTTTTTTTTGTTGTTGTTGTTTGTTTTTTAACTTTTTTATTACTTTAATCCAGTCTTGTAACCTGTCTGACTGTGATCTCTCTACTTTCAAGATTTTCTCTTAAATGCTTTGAATTTTATTGCAGTATTTCTGTGGTGCAGTTTCTAATGTCCAGTCCTTTCTTCCTTTAACTGTTTCTTGCTTATATTTTTCATGATTTTCCATTTTCACAATAGCATTATTTTCCCTGTCTTTAACAAATGCAGCTGAGTTAAAGTCGAGTGTGCTCAGAACCAATGCTTCAGGGATTCTCCTGGGATTCTCCAAAGTGAAAAAAGCAGTAGATCTTCTATGTTATTTCACTTTTTTCTCCCCAAGCTAAAACTACTGATTTTCTCTATCCAAACTCTTTATGTCCTTCACTTTTGGAGTTCTATATAAGACTGTGTTCTTGCTGTAATGTGCTTTCAAGATGCTAACTTGCACCTACCACCCCTTAGCTGCTGCAACCAGCTTTGCACCTTTTCTGGTCCTTCTGTTTGTGAAGATCATCCTCCCAGCCGCTGCCAAACTTATTTTTGCTACAGCCACCTCTGAATTTTAT
>NW_011152112.1:0-592 GCF_000146605.3 Meleagris gallopavo | reverse complement strand
GGGGGGGGGGGCATAGCACAGTGGGGATGGGACAATGATGGGTCAGGGAAGGGACAGGGAATGGAAAGGGGATGGACAAGGACAGGGACGGGAATAGAAACAGGACAGGGAAAGGATAGGGATGGGGATAGAAAAGGGCTGGAGATGGGGACAGGAATAGGGATAGGAATAGGACAACAATGGGATGGACAGGGATGGGAATGGAAGGGGGATGAGGACAGAGATGGGACAAGGATGGGTCAGGGAAGGGACAGGGATGGCAGTGGAATAGGGATGGGTCAGGGACAGGAATGGGCAGGGATAGGAATGAGACAATGATGGGACAGGGATGGGGATAGAGATAGGAATGGAATGGGGCTGGGGACAGAGATGGGATAGGCATGGGGAAGGAGATAGGTTGGGGATGGGGGTGAGATGGGGCCAGAAAGGACAGGGATGGGAATAGGAATGGAACGGGATGGATGTGGGGAAGGGAAGGGGCAGGGATGGGAGTGAGGATGGGAATGGGGCCAGGATGGCACAGGGCAGCCCCATAGCACAGCTGTGTCACGTGGCTGTGCTTTGCACATCCCAGCTTCCCCAATTCCCCCCC
>NW_011152111.1:0-862 GCF_000146605.3 Meleagris gallopavo | reverse complement strand
TTGTATGCAGGCTCTTGTTCATCACTGGTGAAAATAATATCTAATAATAGTGAGTATAGTTAAAAAAACAACCGTTTTTTAGCTGAGAATTTTCTCTATCAAACATTGTGCTATTTTAATCTGTTATAGTTTCCATAGAAATAAATTGGAGGCATTATTTTTGAAGCAATCTACGTTTAGAAGTTTATCAAGATATTAATATAGAAGAAAACACAGGAAAAACTAATACTTCCTTACTTTTAAGTAGATGAACGCTAAGTTTTTTTTTTGTTTTGTATTTTTTCTTTTAGAATATACTTACATTTCATAGAACAAAAAATTTCAGCCAAACATTCTAATAGCGTAAAGCGTATCTTCAGTAGTACTTTATGTAAATGTTTTTCTTAAGACCTTTTTCTCAGTACTTCATAAATTTCCCACAATATATATGTAACATTTGTTGCCCAGCAACATAGTCTTAGAAAAGAAAGGAAAATAGCATACTGTTTTCTTTGGCTCAAGTCAACTTCATCAGTATGACTATGAGAAAAAAGTGAATAAACAAATGAGTAACAACTCACCTAGGACTGCTTTTAGAAATGCTTGCAACAGTTCTTTATCAGCAATATAGAGAAAAAAGTTTCTGTCACTGAAATATCAAATAAAAATTGGAGAGCATTTTAAAGCAAGTATCTTTCTCAGAGAATAATTACCTTACGGAGAAGACACAAGCATAGAATTCAGGTCTTAAGAGAAAGTATGTCTAAACAGGTGGGGCTCATCATGTTATAAGCTGTGGCATCAAGATTCATATAGGACTGTCTGGGAACTGCTGAATCACAGCCTGAACCTCTGATCACCTGAGGTGAGCAATGAGTCCGCC
>NW_011152110.1:0-1110 GCF_000146605.3 Meleagris gallopavo | reverse complement strand
GAATGGGGGATTGGGGGAGAGAATGGGGGAACTGTGGGAGGGAGTAGGGGATTGTGGGAGGGAAAGAGGGGCATTGTGGGAGCTGAGACAGAGAGGGGCATTGTGGGAGGTAAGAGAGAGGGGCATTGTGGGATGGAGAGAGGGGCATTGTGGGAGACACAATGGAGTTATTATGGGATGTGAGGTTATTATGGGGTTATTATGGGATGTGGGGGCATAATGGGGGTATTATGGGGTTATTATGGGATGTGGGGTTCTTATGGGGTATGAGAATATATGGGGTCAGTGTGGGGTCATGGGGACATCGTGGGGTTATTGGGTCGTTATGGGGCCACATGGGGACGTTGAGGGGATATGGGATCATGTGGGATCAACGTGGGGTCACATGGGGTCGTTACGGGGCCATTGTGGGGATACGGGGTCACGTGGGATCATGGTGGTGTCACGCGGTGTGGTCACGCGGTGCGGTCACGCGGTGCGGTCATGTGGTGCGGTCACGTGATGCCGTTACCTGACACGAATCCTCCCCCTTCACCCCCCCGGCACACAGAGCGCCGTCGGTGACGTCATCACCATGCGCCGCCCGGCACTCAGCGTCGCTCAGCAGCGTCACGTTGAGGCAATGCGGGACTTTTGGGTACGATGCTGGGGGTGGGGGGGTGGGGAGGATGGGGGCGGAGCTCAGACCCACAGAGCGGAGCCTCATCTGCCCTATAGGGCTGTGGGTCCTCCACCCCATATCCCCCCCATGAAACCCCAAAGCCCACCCATAACTCCGCCATAACGCCCCAAAGCCCTCCCCATGACCCCATGCCATCCCAGAATAACCCCAGGATATCCCATAATACCCCACGACATCCCATAATCCCTCATTACATCCCATAATACCCATGACATCCCATAATACCCCTCATTACGCCCTATAAACCCCCCCGCCATCCCACAATTCCCCACGCCATCCCATGATGCCCCTCATTACATCCCATAATACCCCATGACATCCCATAATTCCTCCATGACATCCCATAATTCCTCCATGACATCCCATAATACCCCATGACATCCCATAATACCCCTCATTACTCCCTATAAAACCCCCCGCCATCCCAC
>NW_011152109.1:0-751 GCF_000146605.3 Meleagris gallopavo | reverse complement strand
AAGCCTTTTTTTCTTTTCTTTTCTTTTTTTTTGAATATGCAAAATATGATGGGCATTTAAATGCTTCAGGATGCCAGTCAGTGCTGGGATGCAGCAACTCAGCTCCCATCTGATGGGCTTCTTATTATGGAGCTCAGGAAGCAGTTGAGTGACCCAGGACTAAACAAAATATTTCTATTCCTGTTCTAAACCCAATACTGAGTGGTGACCCAATTTCCAAGTCGGGAGGTTTTCTGATTACCTGACAGGAGCTCCTATTTGTAGGAAAAGAATAGCAAGAGCACATTTAATCTTTCATGCTACGAGTATGACAGCTGTGCTTTCCCTCTGAGCTTGCTTGAAGGATGATCAGTGCAGAGCTAATTTTCCTACGTTCAAGATTTGCAGACAGGAATATGCACACACTGTAGTAGCTGTTTATCTGCTTCAAGCACTAATTGTGTGGGTTCTAGCACGAGTGCAGCAGGAGAGCAGTGTATTTCACGGTTTATACCAGTGAAGAGACACGCAATGCTCAGTGGATAAAAGGCTTCTAGTCCCAGCTGGGAAAATAGTTCCATTATCTCCCAGCTGCATAGACCTTCCATACGGCTCCGTTCTGCCTCGGTGAACACTGTGCCTTGCTGAGAGCTTGAAACAGTTCTGCAGAAAATTGTAAAGATCCTGAGACATTTCCCTGTTAAGATCTGTAAGTACAGAATTGTGCTGTCTACTGCAATGTGAATAATGCTGGGGGAACTGTCTTTTTTTT
>NW_011152108.1:0-782 GCF_000146605.3 Meleagris gallopavo | reverse complement strand
TCTCAGCGTTGTGGTAAGGCCGATCCACTATCAATTTCACATTCTCTCTCCTTAATAAAATTACTGTTGATACCTATATTTAGTAAATTACTTTGTTTTACCTCAGATTGTTGCCACTGTTTTCAATTATTTCGGGGTCCCCTTATTTCTTTTTTTTCCCGGGGGTCGCGGATCCGCGGATCCCTCCGCCCTTCTAGTCACGGAACCGGGCCGAACCAGCCCGTAAACCGTTGACAATCATTTTTATTGTTACCCACCTGCAGATTAATAAAGGAGAGCTCTGGCTGTTTCTGGCTGACCACATTCCCTAATTTATCATAAAGGCTTCACCTGAAATACTTCTGTGTGACATGTGGGGAGAGCTGCAGTCCCTCCCAGCCAAGCATATCTGCAAGAGAGCATGGCACAATGTCCCAGAGTGATATCACCTGTATTTCACCATCCAGAGCAGAAGTTAACACTCCGCAACCAAGCTGCTAAAGCAAAATTACCAGAGATTGGTACCAGAGGCACGGAGGTGGAAAAATGGGGAGTTAACTCCAGCTCACTGGAGCACATAGCTTCATACCTGTACCATCTCTTAATACAAGGGAATCTGCTTTTAAAGCACTCCAAATTTTCTCTTTAAAGACAGTAATTACAAGGGTGACTTAACATGGCCTCAGGGACAATCCTGCAAGAATTGGAAGACTTGATCCCTTAAAAGTCAAGAAGCTGGAGGAATCATGAAACCAGAAATAGCTTCTTTTCTTTCTTTCCCCATTCCCTTTCCCTTCCCTTTT
>NW_011152107.1:0-884 GCF_000146605.3 Meleagris gallopavo | reverse complement strand
GGGGGAAATGGGGGAAATGGGGGCGATGGGGATGACGAGGATGACTGGAGTTATGGGGATGACGGGAATGGTGGGGACAATGGGGACAATGGAGACAATGAGGACAATGGGGACAATAGGAATGGTGGGGACAATGGGGACGATTGAGGTGATGAGGACAATGGGATGATGGGAAGGATGATGGAGGAGGTAACGGGGAGAACAATTGGGGCGATGGGGACAATGGGGACAATGGGACGACGTTGGGGACGCTGGGTGTGAGTGAGGTGATGGTGGGTTGGATGGGGTTGATGGGATTGATGGGTTGGGTGGGTTGGGTGGGTTGGATGGGTTCCATGGGTTCGAAGGGTTTGGTGGGTTTGGTTATTGATGGGTTGGATGGGTTTGACAGGTTGGATGGGTTGGATGGGTTTGTTGGGTCCCATGGGTTCCATGGGTTTGGTGGGGTTGATGGGTTGGATGGGTTCAATGGGTTTGGTGGGTTCCATGGGTTCCATGGGATTGATGGGATGATGGGGATGATGGGTTCCATGGGTTCCATGGGTTCAGTGGGTTCCATGGTTCCATGGGTTCAATGGGTTTGATGGGTTTGGTGGGACTGGGGGGTTCAGTAAGTCGGATGGGTTGGATGGGTTTGTTGGGTCAGATGGGTTCCATGGGTTGGATGGGTTGATGGGTCCATTATGGGTTCCATGGGTTCCATGGGTCGGATGGGTTTGTTGGGCTTAATGGGTTGGTTGGGTTCCATGGGATTGAGGGGGTTGATGAAATTGATGGGTTGGATGGGTTCCATGGGTTTGGTGGGTTTGAAGGGATTGATGGGTTCGATAAGTTTGATGGGTTCCATGGGTTTGTTGGGTTGGATGGGGCGGATGGGGCGGATG
>NW_011152106.1:0-665 GCF_000146605.3 Meleagris gallopavo | reverse complement strand
GGTCGGTTACTCAGAACCACCCGTTTGTCCCAGGTTGGGATTTTGGGGTGCAGACATTCATTGCTGCGCTCTGCCAGGAGTCCAACCTGAACGTGGGGGGGTTTGGGATCGGCAGAGAAATGAGAGGGGTTTACACGTGGGGTGGAAGGGAGGGAGCAGAGCAGCCTCACATGTGGTCCCACAGCGTTCCCATAGGGGTGTTTGTGTCCTCGTGTGTTTTCTGTGCTCCTGCTGCTGGGATGCAGAGCTCAGAGCTCAGCCCCATAGCAGCCGGGAAGGTGCAGCCTTATGTGGGGGTGAAGGGCTGTGGGTGGGGAGGGGGGAGGCAGCACCCCTAGGTGGGTCCCACGTCCTCTGTGCTCCCAAATGAGGCCTTTGTCACAACTCTCCTCATTGCTGATGGTTCTGCGTATGAAGCCAGGATGGAAATCACCCCAAAGCTGAGGCAGCGGGGAAGATACAAAACCCATCAGAGCTGAGGGTACAGCAAACCTTTTTTGTCCACCCCAAATCAACGCCGATGGGAAGCAGAGGAACCCCAACCTCAGAGCCTGGCACCGGGGCTGGGCTGGGTTGAAATCCCATCGCTGGGTGCTCCTTTACGACGCTGCCCTTTTTTTGTGCCGGATTCCAAATATCCTACAGTTGTGCAGGAGGGTGGGATG
>NW_011152105.1:0-1207 GCF_000146605.3 Meleagris gallopavo | reverse complement strand
GGGGGGTAAAAATGGGGGGGTTGCAAAAGGGTGCTGCAAAGGTGGGGTGCAATGGGGGGAGGTGCAAGGAGGAGATGTAAGGGGGGAGCGCAATAGGGAGCGGTGCAAGGAGGGTGCAAAAAGGGATGCAAAAAAAGAGGGGAGCAAGAGGGGGGTTGCAAAACGGTGCTGCAAAAGCGGGGTGCAACGAGGGGCTTTGCAATGGGAGAGGTTGCAAGGAGGAGGTGCAGCATGGAATTGCAATAGGAAGGGGTGCAAGCAGGGGTGCAAAAGTGGATGCAAAAAAGCGGGGTGCTGTGAGGGGTTTTGCAGTGGGGGTTGCTGCAACAAAGTGATGCAGTGAGGAGTTGCAATAGGAAGGGGTGCAAGTAGGGGTGCAAAAAGGGATGCATGAAGAAGGGGAGCAAGAGGGGGTTGCAAAACAGTGCTGCAAAAGCGGGGTGCAATGAGGGGTTTTGCAATGGGAGAGGTTGCAAGGAGGAGATGTAAGGGGGGATTGCAATAGGAAGGGGTGCAAGGGGAGCTGCAAAAAGGGATGCAGAAAGGAGAGGGGCAAAGCGGGGTTGTAAAACCGTGCTGCAAAAGCGGGGTGCAATGAGAGGCTTTGCAATGGGGAGAGTTGTTAGGAAAGTGATGCAGCTCGGAATTGCAATAGGAAGGGTGCAAGGAGCAATGCAAAAAGAGATGCAGAAAAGAGAGGAGCAAGGAGGGGTTTCGAAATCATGCTGGAAATGCAGGATGCATGGAGGGGCTTTGCAATGGGAGAGATTGCAAAGTAGTGATGCAACATGAGATTGCAATAGGAAGGGGTGCAAGGAGGGGTGCAAAAAGGGATGCACAAAAGAGGGGAGCAAGGAGGGGTTGCAAAACTGTGCTGCCAAAGCAGGCTGCAGTGAGAGGCTTTGCAATGGGGAGAGTTGTTAGAAAGTGATGCAGCATGGAATTGCAATAGGAAGGGGTGCAAGGAGCAATGCAAAAAGGGATGCAGAAAAGAGAGGAGCAAGAGGGGGGTTGCAAAACCGTGCTGGAAAAGTTGGGCGCATGGAGGGGTTTTGCAGTGGAGTGGTTGCAACAAAGTGATGCAGCACGGAATTGCAATAGGAAAGCGTGCAAGCAGGGGTGCAAAAATGGGTGCACAAAAAAGGGGAGCAGAGGGGGGTTGCAAAACCGTGCTGGAAATGCAGGGTGCACGGAGGGGTTTTGCAAT
>NW_011152104.1:0-778 GCF_000146605.3 Meleagris gallopavo | reverse complement strand
GGGCTGGGCGGGCAGGTTGCGCAGGTAGAAGTTATCTGTGGGGCGAGAGGAGCGGGTCAGCCCCTCCGGCACCGCGCAGTGTGCGCCTCCGCGGCCGTGCCAGCGCCCCGCTAACGAGAGGAGGAGCGCGGGGAAAGGCACGGCCTAATTAGCTCCATTACCCACCCAAACAATGTTCCCTATTAAGCGCCCGCCACAATATTTTGAAAAGCGAGAGTGGCAGCTGGGACGGCTGCCCACCACCCTGCACCCACGGCTCTGCTCCATCCCGGGCACACGGCACCTACTCCAGCAACAGCCCTCTGGGGGCACCCAGGGATGGGCACCGCGTCCCTGCACACAGCACTGTGTCCTGCAGCCCCCACGCTCCAGGATGAATCCCCCACAGGCACCGCAGTGCCATCCCCAGTGCCACTCCGCTGCCACCCTGGTACCTGCCTTTCTGGCTCTCATAGAAGCGATGCTGGCTGTAGAGGACGTTACTGTTCCCGTGGTGGTCCAGGTGACTCATGGGCAGGAAGGTGGATGCCAGGCTCCCGGAGAAGCGGGGGTACCCCGGTGCTGTGGGGGGTGCAGCGGTCAGGGGGCCGCTTGCTGCACGGTGCCACCCATCGTGATGCACACACGTGTGCCACGTGTGCAGCTCTCCGTGCACGCTCTGCCCTCACCTCGCCACGCAGGGGCCGTGACCCCAGCCCAATATACACCCCCTGCTCAGGGCAGCCCGGCACAGCGTGGAACTCCCCAACCCGGCTGAGCCGTCCGTCAGCCGCGTGTG
>NW_011152103.1:0-1009 GCF_000146605.3 Meleagris gallopavo | reverse complement strand
AGCTGGAAAATTAACAAGAAGTTAGCCTGTAGCTGGAGTAATTCCCACATACTCAGGGCTGCGCTGCTGGAAGGCTCCTTACATGCCAGGGTGCTGCTCTGTGCTATGCATCTTGTAGGGCTCTGCTTCACATGTAATTCAATTAAAGCCTACATTTTAAATGTAAATGAAATGGCCAAGCAATTTTCAACCTGCTGAACTAGTATCCCATGGAGCTTAGGCCCAGCTTGTGTACAGCTTGTGTACTTTGATAACAACCAAGCGGTGTGCTCTGAAGCGGCACATTGGAATGAGCAATTAAATAAAGTGGTTAATTAAAATGAACATCAATAAATGAAGACAGGTGAGAAATTATCAGCAAGTGGCAGAAGGCAAGGCACCTACAATACAAAACTGAAGCTGGAATCCGTAGGTGTGAGAGAAGTAACATATGATAGTGGCCTGGCTCAGCTCCAGGCTTCGTCCCCTCTTCAGACGGTTGTCCTGCACTCAGCTGCATGGAGTAGAGCCCTCCTTTGCTTACAGGGTTACTTGTTGCCATCCTCACCACTCCATAAGAAACATTATGTGGCCAGAGGCATGTCTGCACATCAGGGTAAGCAGCAGCTTGACAGCAGGTACAGCCAGGTTTAGCGACAGCAAGCAGGGTGCTAGTGCCAGGCCAGCAGCGCGGGTTTGGTCTGGCAAAGCAGGAGGGTGCCTGATCCCATGCTGAAGCCCAGCCCACCACTGATCCTTCTGATTCGGACGCCTAAACAGTCTGGAGCCAACCCCCTAACTTCAGCATGAACATGCTCTTCTAGCAAGTCTTGCGTGTCTCAATGTGCCAGCAACAAAAATAAAATCAATCCAAAGAGCTCTTCAGCCTTTCCCATGACCAAGCTGTATTTACTGCCTGTAATGGCCTCAGGGTGGATAGTCTGTGATGTGTTTTCCATCTCTGGTTTTTAAGACTTAGTAATATATAATACATATCAGAAATAGAAAATATTGAATGATTAAATATGGC
>NW_011152102.1:0-851 GCF_000146605.3 Meleagris gallopavo | reverse complement strand
GTGAAAAATTTGACTCCTGTAGTTGCAACTTTTGGCTTTAGTCTTCAAGTAATGTGGTGATGACACACAAATTGCAGTTTTTGTAAGAAATTGTACTACAATAGATGCAGTATTTGTGCACTATAACAATATGTGTACATATATATTAAAACATTGATAAATAGAGTTAGAAAAAAATTTTTGTTGTCTTTTTCTAACATTGTTCAGGATTATTTTTTTACTTCTAGTCCTTTTTATTTTATTTGTTGTTTTTTGTTTGTTTGTTTGTTTTGTTTTGTTTTTGGGTGAGGGGGGTGATAATTATTTAAGATTTGAAATGAGGAGAAATCGTGAGTTGCACATCATTATTTGTAATAAAATAAGCTAGACCTTGAAATACACTGGACTATGGCAGCATATTAAAGTCAAATCGTATCATTCCCAAACACTTCCAATCTAAGAATTTTGAGGTTTAATAATGTAAGAATGGACTGGTATCCTAGAAATGAATACGTTAATAATCACAAAACCTGAAGAGGACTGTTTCTATTTTAGTTCTGAAATAGGTTTCTGTACCTACAAAGTAGTTCACCTTATCTTGACTACATCAATTACTTAGATCAAAATATAATTTCTTCCTGTATATCTTATTTCTCCTATTGTACATGCTGACATTAGTCAGATTTTTACTGGAAAGATCGATAGATGGAAATTGAAAGGTATTTTTAAATCCTAGAAAATATTAACTTTCTATTTTCAAAGGAATTTTATCATTTACTCTTTACATTATCAAAACATTTCAATGCACATTTAATTATATTATTACAACTAATTATTGGAAAATTAAATGACAAAATTTTAATTTATGTAGA
>NW_011152101.1:0-791 GCF_000146605.3 Meleagris gallopavo | reverse complement strand
GAGAAGGGAAAATGGGGGGAGGAGAGGGGGAAACTGAGGCACCAGAGGGGGGCACTGGGAGACAAGAGGGGAGGAAACGGGGCAGAAAGGGGGAAAACGAAGCAGCAGAGAGGGAAATTAAGGCAAATAAGGGGAAATTGAGACAGGAGAGGGAAAACAGGGGAGGAAAGGAGGAAACTGAGGCACCAGAGGGGGGCACTGGGACAGGAGAGGGGGGAAAATGGGGCAGCAGAGAGAGAAACTGAGACTCATATGGGGAAACTGAGGCAGGAGAAGGGAAAATGGGGGGAGGAGAGGGGGAAACTGAGGCACCAGAGGGGGGCACTGGGAGACAAGAGGGGAGGAAACGGGGCAGAAAGGGGGAAAACGAAGCAGCAGAGAGGGAAATTAAGGCAAATAAGGGGAAATTGAGACAGGAGAGGGAAAACAGGGGAGGAAAGGAGGAAACTGAGGCACCAGAGGGGGGCACTGGGACAGGAGAGGGGGGAAAATGGGGCAGCAGAGAGAGAAACTGAGACTCATATGGGGAAACTGAGGCAGGAGAAGGGAAAATGGGGGGAGGAGAGGGGGAAACTGAGGCACCAGAGGTGCCACCGGGACAGGAGAGGGGAGAAAATGTGTCACCAGAGAGGGAAACTGAGACACATATGGGGAAACTGAGGCAGGAGAGGGAAAACAGGGGAGGAAAGGGGGAAACGGAGGCGGCAGGGGGCACACTGAGTCAGGAGAGGGGAAAATGGGAGAGGAAAGGGGGAATGGAAGCAGGGAGAGGGGGGACCTCGAGGCAGCAG
>NW_011152100.1:0-674 GCF_000146605.3 Meleagris gallopavo | reverse complement strand
CCCCCGGCACCTACCTGTCTCCTCCAGCCGGGGCTGGGCCAGGCCGGAGCTGTTGGGGTAGGGCTGCACTGAACTGATGTAGGGGTTGCCGGAGTGGCTGCTCACCGAGTTCACATAGGGGTAGCCCAGCGGTCGGGAGAAGGACGAAGCTGTGCTGTACGCGCTGTCGGGCTGCGAGTGGCCCGCGGAGTGTAAACAGTGCATGGAATAGTGTCCGTGGGACATGGGAGAAGGAGACATTTGCTGGCCGGGCGGCCCGAACTCCATAAAGACGGCCTTCCCCGAGACGGGGCTGTTTAGACTCTCAGGCATGGTGGTCATGGTCATTTCTCGCCGCTGGGTCTGTGTGTGTGCTCTCTCTTCAGCGTGCCTTTTGGGGGTCTGTTGTGTTTCTCAGGACGGGAAAGAACCCAATTTAAGCGGAACAGGGTTTTCACTTTCCATTCATAAGAAAATGGAGTTTGTCTCTTTGAAAAGTCTGAGCGTGATGCCGCTCATCTACACAAACTCGCCTAAAAGCTTTGACTCATCCGAGCCGATGAATATTCATGAGCCGACGGAGCTGATTGGTTCCCCGTCTTGCATAATCGCTTTGGATTGGTCCGAGCCGCTCGGGGCTCGCCCGGACCCCGGTGAGCGCGGAGAGCCGCGCCGGCAGCGCCGCGCCTCCCGGC